>NC_140970.1:89523991-89568991 GCF_056783735.1 Eptatretus burgeri | reverse complement strand
CCGTTGCTAGGCAACGGTGGTGTCCATAGCAACGGTTCTCATTTGCACACAACTCGGTCATGGTATGAACCGACCAACCAAGTTTCATCGAAATCGTCATCGTATTAACTGAAATCGCCATTTTAAATACTGATAATAAGGGTAGAACAAATCTCAAAAAAAACATTTTTGGAATTTTTTTTTTTTTTGACGAGATCGACTTCCCAATATATATATAAATATATTTTTGTTCCAACAACTTTGTTCCAATATATTTTTGTTTGGAACAAATTTTTGTTCCAACTAAATCGATAATTAGGTTTCCAAACAAGTAAATCAATTATTAGCTTTCGAATAGTGCCATTATCATTATTCTATGACAGAAACCGCTAAAGCTCAAAGTCGGACTTATTATTATAGCGCGGCGACATCGCGCTGTTATATAATTGGCTATTCTGTCCTGTGTCTTCTGTCACACATATTGTTGGGTGTGATGTGGGCGGAGATTGCCGGGTTGATTGTGGGCGAAGATTGCCAGGTGAATTGTGGGCGGGGTTAATGCAGAAGAGCGACGTTTTTTTGTGCTGAATCGTTTTCTGTGTGACGCGGGAAGTTGATTTTCTGAGCAGGAAGTGATAATCTTCCTGTTCCGTTCGTTGCTTACGTGCAGTGTTGTAACTCTCGTTCTTCATTGTTTTTCACCAGAAATGTTTTTAAAACATCTTGTGGAGGTGATTTCATCCTCTTTTTTGGTGACAGAAGTGGTTATTACAGTGCGGCGACATCGCGCTGTTATATAATTGGCTATTCTGTCCTGTGTCTTCTTGCACGTCTTGTCACACTTATGGCCGCGTACATCCCTTTGATCTGATGGCTATAAATAGAAATTTGTCCAACGTGACAACTCTTCCCATCATGCATGCTAATTCACCGTGTCTACATTTAAATTTTATAACTGCAAAATTGTTTCATCACTCTTAACCTAGACTTTTACTGCCCCCAGCTGCGCGATATCAAAGTATTCGCCTCTTGTTATTATTATTATTTTTAATATTATTATTATTATTATTGCTGGAAGCACCCGCTCCCTTCGGCAGCCGTCAAGGGGGTCATGTTATTATATTTATGGCTATTTTACTCCGAGGGGTTCCAGGATTACACACCCAAAAAATGGTTGCGATCAGTTCAGCCGTTTTTGCGGTACCTGGGAACAGACAGACGGTGAATTATAGTAAAATTATTATTATTATTCGTGTGACTGACACACACACACACACACACACACACACACACACACACACACACACACACACACACACACACACACACACACACTTTCATATAAGGTTGAACAATAAAGATCACAAATCCATATCCACTGTTCGCCACCATTGGACTATGGCAAGAGCAAGATTTCATGAACGTGACGTCACAGCGTCAGTACAGAAAGCATGATGCTGGAGTGTCAAGTGCATGGCTGTGTCAATGAGATTCATAGCCTGACACCTTACCCATTTTTGTCAAATACTGCTAAACGGAAGGGTTTTTGAAAGTGCCAAGAAGTTTATTTGTGTTCTGCAATGTTTAAGTATATAATTCAATTGAAATTAAAAACAAAATTTTTTAAAGATTGTCAAAAACAAATTCAGAAGTTTACCACCATTGATGCATCTGTTACACCACCTTATTTAACACGTTTCATTAATTATTTGTGCCTGTTGTTTGTGTCCTTTATGACGTCGTAAATAATTTTCTTACTCCTCTCTGCACACGCGTGATCGGGACGAATTCAGAGCCAAAGTACTGCTGAACTACAATTTCGTTTTCCGATTCATGTTCTGATTCGTGTTCAAAATACCACGCAACATTCAATTGAAATCAAGTTGTTCCTCGATCATAAACTGATGTTTGTGGACAGACAGACAAAGACAAAGTGAACCAATTGCTTAACCCTGCTTTTCGCTTCGCGCATGCGGGGTAATAAACAAAATAATATTAATTATTTATCTTGTTCCGTCAAGTCGTGGCCGACTTTTGGTGACATTCATGGTCAGATTTCTCCAAACATCCCTATCCTGCACTGCTCCCCAAAGCTCTGGCAGAAACAGTTTAGTTGAAGCCTTTACCCCATCCATCCGGCATATGCAGGGTCTGCCTCTTCCTCGTCTTGTCTAAACCATTCTTATACAGACATGGTTGACTTCTACAGACTTGTGTTTTCTGCACACGTGTCCAAAGTATGACAGTTTCTGTTTTACCATCAGCAGTTCTAATATAATGTACACGCTGGTCAAATTTATTCAAATATCGATTTGTTTGTTCCTCTTGCTTTGTTTGTTCAAATATCGAGTCCATGGAATTTTTAACATTAGTCTCCAACACCACGTTTCAAAAATGTCAATCTTCTTCCTTTCTTTCTTTTTTACTGTCAATCACTCACATCCATGTCCTTTGAATGTCCTTTGACAGCATAATGGCAGGGACCCATGGAAATTTGGGGTAATGCAAAATGTGACTTCAAGTGCTCAACCCTTCTTCTTCAAGTCCTCAACTCACCACCCCCATCCCAGCTATCTGTCATCCACCCCACTCCAACGCTGTCCTCCACTCCCCCTTTATTCTTCTTCTTCTTCATCACGATTTACACACACAACTATGTTCAAGCCTCCCACCCCCACCAACCTGACCTCTCACTTTTTTCTTCAAGTCCTTAACTCCCATCGCTCCCCCCCACACCCCCCCTCCCAACTCCTCGTCCATAAAATAGTCACCAACTGTTAGGATTGCCCCCGGTCAGTATGTTGCCTTTTTACCCTCCATCACCTTGCTCTTTGATGAGCCTCAATCTTATTCCCCTGCTCCACAAACACAATTGTCCCATCAATGTAGTAGCACGTTGATGGCATTTTCTGAGTTGGGACGGACACACAGCTACTGTATTTCAGGACACGTGCTTTGATGTCGATTGTCGGTAAAGTTAATGCCACTTAAATTTTATGTGAGTAGTCCAAGGAGACAGCATACCACAAAATGACAGGGTGAAAATCTGGACTGCATGGATTTAAAACTTCCCAAGCTATCACTGCGAGAGCAGTAAAAGGTCACGTTTGCCGTTTGAGGGCAAGCACGATCATCCAGTCAAGTCACGGCGTGAGACAGCATATCTGACCATCATCTGTATACTACTCATCAATTCACTTCATTGTGCAACAAATCACTAATATTGTGCACACATTTTTCTCCATATAATTTAAACAGAAGGTGAACCAATACTTTCCATACGTTGTCCAGCAGTTGCCGGAACCATGAACGCGTTTCTTCTTTTTGGGGACCAACAATGTCTCATTTCCAAGCTGGCTTGCTTTGATTCAGGTGTGACATGAGTTTTGATTCAGGTGTGACATCTCCCTTCGTCTGGTTGGATTATAAGATAATTATCGTACCTGCCTTGCGCTGGCCTTATTGAATTTCAAGTGAGAATTAATGATGGTTTCCTCACTTCCAACACTGACATCCAATTCTGAAATGTCATGTATGGTAAACTGGTGAGCAATTCTTCAAAATCACCAGTTCAACAGGTTTAATGTCTGCTTGAGTGACAACAGTTGATTACATGCAGGAATGCTCAAGATCACTCAAATTCTTGACCATTTTAAAACTTACTGCACCATTTACACACACACACATCTATGTTTAAGTGACATATGGCCATTTGCTTTCGAGCAAGCTGGCCTGGGTTCAAATCTCGATAACCCAGGCCAGCACTCTCAACAAATAACAAATTCCTGCTCTAAGCTCTCGGGGTCACTGCATTGGTGACACAGCCAACTACAGCAGTGATGCAACACTGTCACCATATGCTGTACACAACGAAATGACACACACACACACACACACACACACACACACACACACACACACACACACACACACACACACACACACACACACACACACACACACACACACACACACACACACACCTCAGAACAAGAAAAAGAGCAATCATAGTTTGCAGACCCACGTCAGGACTTGTTTTGTGTGGTGTTTGTGTAGTTTTGTGTGGTGTTTGTGTACTGGTGTGTTACGTAATTATTAAGTGACATAACTAGAACTGTCACTTTATAACTGCTGGCAGTGATGAATGGGTACCAAGACATCCCACTTTGATTTGACACCTGACCCTGACCCACGACGTTTATTATTATTCAACTGAATTTAGAATGGGTTAAAATAAATTAAATTCAAATCAGATGAAAGATCAAATAGGTACAGTCCTGCTTGGAGTCATCAGAAGGAACCCAAACAAGCAAAAAGCAAAGATGAAATCATCAGGAGGAACCTGGACAGGATTCACATTTCAGCTGCTACTACTCTACCCTCAAACCCATCCAGGCAAAGCCAAGTGAGCCTTATTCAAAAAATAATAATATTAACGAGCCGAAACCCCATCACAGATGGATTTCGTTCATTCAGCCACCCTCACCAGCTCACCCACACTCGAGGGACATGGACTGGACAGGGCGTGCTTGCCCCCGCCGACTCATCCCCCGCCCCTGCCTCCCACCCCCCGCCTTCAATTTCCTTACCCCCGCCCAAAAATGTAATTACTCCGGCCCCGCCTCTTCACTCCCCGCTCCCCATCTCTTGATTCTCCGCCCCACTTCCCCCCAGGCCCCCGCCCCCTGTCCACCCCTCACACTCAATCCCGCCTAATTCACCCCAGCCCCCGCCCACTCATCCCCCGCCCCATTTCCCCCCCGTCTCCCGCCTTCAATTTGCTTACCCCCCCCCAAACATTTGCTTACCTTACCCCCGCCTCTTCACTCCCTGCCCCCGTCTCTCCATCCCCTGCCCCCGCCTCTTCACTCCTCACCCCCGTCTCAACGAAAAGTGTTTATTCTGCCTCAGAGTTGAAAGTTGACTATTGCCACAATGTGCGATGCACTCTTACAGGTACAAAGTTTATTTCAGTCCAGGTCACAGTACCGAGAAAAATGTGACGCGACCGCTAGGAGGAGCACAAAATTGGTCCTTCAGTATTAATATATAGATAGCCAAAACCCCGTCACAGACGTATTCCGTTCATTCAACCACCCTCACCAGCTCACCCACACTCGAGGGACATGGACTGGACAGGGCGTGCTTGCCCCCACCTACTCATCCCCCACCCCTGCCCCATTCCCCCCGCCTCCCACCCCCCGCCTTCACTTTCCTTACCCCCGCCCAAAAATTTAATTACCCCGTCCGGCCTCTTCACTCCCGCCCCCGTCTCTTGATTCAAGTTGGAATTTAAAACGTGTTCCCCATCACTACTAGATAATTGTGAAGTTTCATGTCGATTAATTAAGCGGTTCCAGAGAAAACACTTAATATTTTTCTTCAATCCAATATGTCTGCCAAACCATGTGACCTATCAATTATTTTTTCACAAACTTAGACACCGAAGGCTTGGGGAACATTTGTGTGAAATTACCTCTCGATTTGTGCAGCGTTCTGGACAAGATTTTTATTCATTTGAGGGAAAATCCAATATGGCTGCCAAAACACGTGGCCAATGACGTCATGTGTGTGAACCTTTTGTTCCTCATGGATAGGCGGTCATACATCTAAAGTTTCCCCTCGATCTGTTCAACCACTTCAGAAAAGAAGATTTTTGAAGGTTTAAAAAAAAAAAACAATATGGCTGCCGAATCACGTGACCAATGACATCATCAATTTATTTTTTTTCTGGGGACCATTTTATCCTTCAATGACCCTCAGAAATTTTCATGCTGATCACATGTAGCATTTGGCATATGCAATTATGACATCATAACGAAGGCACCTATGACGTAATTTTTTTATCACATTTATTCCCCACGAGGAGGATTTTCCATGTGCCAAGTTTCAATTATTTCCTTGGTGCAATTTCTGAGACACAGTGGTCCAAAGTTTTCCCGTTTTTCCAACATGGCTGCCACACCACATGACCAATCCATCCATTGGGACCGAACTCTGTCCAGAGTGTCTGTGCTGCCGAAGCAGTCTCCTGTGCTATTGGGCACAATCCTGGACGGGTCACCACTCCAACACAGGATACTAAAATGGCTCAATCATCCCAGCAAGCTGGTACTCGTTTTTGCCAACCTCGGAAGGACGACAGGCTGAGTCAACCCCAACCTGGTATTAATTCAAAAGCCGAATGAGACTTGAACTCAGGACCTGAGGATCCCAAGCCCACCACACTAACGACTCAGCCAACGCCAGGCATATGATGTCATAACTATCAACAAGATATTCTACATGAATCGCGCTCCTCTGGTGAAAATTTCGTCTCAATCCAAAAAGTTGTTGTGGAAAAAAACACAAGTTCTGTGTGAACAAACAAACAGACACAGACACAGACAGACAAACAAACAAACAAACGCAAATACAATTCCCTTTCCTCCGGCGAGGGTAATAACCAATGAGCTCCCACCAAATCAATTACTACAGGTGGCTATGATTTTTCATATGGAGAATCCAAAGCTTTTCTCAGTAGCTTTACGCAGCTTTCTTTGGCTGGAAGAGCATGGGGCTTTATTTATCAAAAAGTGTTTTGGGTTATTATCATTCTGTAAGATTAAGTTCAGATCAATAACCCTTGTGCCAGTGTGGATAGCATGGTGGATGAAAATTTGTTTGCATCTTGCTGCAGTCAGTATACCATGAATGTTCAGCAATTTTCAAACACCACAAGGATGTGCACCCCCAAACCTGAAATGAACCTCCTCCATGCTTAATTGTTGGCTTCAAGCAAGACTCTTTACAAGGTTCAGTTTTTGGTCATTTCACACAAACTGTCTTGATTAGATCCAAATAACTGAGACTTTGACTCATCTGTCCAAAACACATTTGACCATTGTTCCATCATTCAATTTATATGCTCTTGTCCACATTTTAGCCTTTTAGTCTCGTTTCCCTTTTTTTTACAGAAGTTTTCTTCCTGCAACATATTCTTTAAGTCCTGATTTCAAGAGATCTTCATACTATTGATGGATGGACAACACATCAGCCTTCTGCCAGTTCTGTTCTCAATTGAACACTTGTCTTTTCTTTATATTCCTTAAGGATGTTGGTCCAGTTCCATAAAGCATTCTTGAGGAAAGAATGAGAATTTTCTTAAATATTTCCTCAAGTTTCCCCTTCAGGACATCCTTAATTTGAGGCTGGCTGCATGTTCGAATATCCCTTAAGTTTTTTCTTAAACTCAAGGGAGCACGTTCCCTCACCCCCGTCCTGAAGCACCAAACTTTGAGTTTCCAAATGGTGCCCTTCGTATAAATTGGTCACAAAGAAGTGAATTATTGCTTCGCAAGATGTTACGAACGTGTTTTCAGAGACCGCCTCAACACGCTTGATGTCGATGATGACATCACCCTTATCTAAAACACATACCAAGGAATAACTAGAATTACAGGAAGGATCTTTGATTCCCCAGGAGTCATGCCCACAACAATGTTTGTTTTATACAATGTATTGTTTCTCTTGTGCTTGAGAAGTCTCCATGGGTGCTTCTGTCTCTTACTGAAACCAGTTTGTAGATCACTTCACTGCCATCGAGTTTTCGGACGCCTCTTCCTATCTCCAATCTGAATGGTTGGCTCACATAACAACGACTCCTGAGGATTTTCTCAACCTTAAGGAAATCCTAACTTGAGGAATTCCTCAGGGTTGTTTATGCAACAGCCCTCAAGGAAATCCTCACGAAGGAATCACAGTATTCTTTAAGGGGAAGTTTTCCTAAAATATGAAGGAATTTTATGGAACCGAGCCAATATTTACAAGTGTTGCTCATCCTTGTTGGACAGATTTCCAGATCTTCCAGTCCTGGGTTTTTCAATGACAGATGTTTCTGTGTACTTACTGATTGTGCTTCAGATACCACTACATGAAAATAGAATGATGTGAATTATTTCACTCGATGTTTTTCCTTCTTTATGCAGAAACACATTCTCTGGTGATTTTCCACTGAAAATTTAACAACTTTGTTTTCAGCTAACAGTTAATCCTGATAGATCTGTATGATGTAGAATGAAAAGTTGGCTTTTAGTTTTATTGACATTTAGAGAGGAACACCTGATGGTAATGATGATGATGATGATGATGATGAACACCTGATAATGAGTAATCAATTTGATGTGATGGATAAGCTACACTTTATATTAGCTTGTCATTTGTAGTTTACTTTGAGTTGTGATCACAAGTTTGTGAAGATTATGATCCATGTGAATTAAAGATTGCTGAATGATAAGCTTGGTTTCTTCTCACCAAAACTAAGCTGCATTAATAATAGTTAACTTTGTTATAAAAGTAAAAACATAAGGGGAGGTTTTGAGGATATTGTTGATGCTCATAACGTCTTTATATTATAACTCCTGAATGTGTCTGAGACCTTTGCACAGCAGTGTGTATTTACATATATGGCAGGATGGCCAAGAGGTACGCATACTCACTTCTAAGCTGTACAACCTGGGTTGCCTCTTGGCCCAGCTATAAATTGTCATCTCGGTGTTTAACAGGCGGGGCGATTCATCAATGTGTGTGCCATCCCTCGGATAGACGTTAAACTGGTCAACCCATCTACCAGCATTTGCTGGTGGACGTTAAAGATCCCCATGGTGTCCTTCGTGAGGAGTAGGAGAGCTATTGCCGGTACCCTGGCCAAATTCCAAATTCCTGCCGTAACTTCCTTTGTCAGAGTGGTGACCCATCCAGCATTGTAGCCCGAGCCAAAAAAAACGCTTCGGCAGCACAAATTCTCTGCATGGAGCATAGTACATAAATGACAGAACATATATCAATTATGCTTCGCATAAATAAACCTTTGACATTCCTTCTGGAGTTGTTTTTCTCAATTTGAGATTATGACGAAATAAAAAGTTACATCAAACTCACCCTCTCCTCCATCTGTTTCTATGTCCACTTCATCCGAATCTGCCTCCCCTGTCGACGGTGTTGTTCCAGTTTGGCTAAGGGTCAGCAGAATTGGCATCGATGCAGATGCAGGTACAGTGGGGGGAGCTGTCGCACGACCTGGAGAACCATGCCGTGGCGAAGCCGTACGCAGCGGTCGTGGCGGTGGAGTACGAGGGGGTTTGTGTGAGACGAACCGTACAGAATCGGCCGAGGGTCGAAGTGGGGTTGTGGAAATCGAGACGGCTGGAGAATGACCCCAGGAGGACGTATCGGGACTACGGATATGAGAGGCTGTTGGTGCTGTGGCAGGTGGTGGAGCCAAGGCAATGTTGGGTGCGACGCAGGAATCATAGCCATGATATGTGTAGCACCTGGGGATATCAGAATACATGGTCAGAATGATGAATTCAGATGAATGACAAAATACAATTCAGGCATCAAGGAAATGGAACATTGAATAACTGAATCAAACACTACAGAGGGCCAGAAAACTACAAAATTCAGCTGCAGCTGTGCCAGTGAGAGGGGGCCATGCACACACACACACACACACACACACACACACACACACACACACACACACACACACACACACACACACACACACACACACACACACACACACACACACACACACACACACACACACACACACTTGTTTGTGGTTCCTTATACATTTCCAAAACGCTGGGCCATTTTCCCTGATATTTGCTGCATCACATTCTGTTCACACGACGCGGAAGATCAACACACAGTAAAAACTTTCAATTCTTACTCAAATGGAAGTAAAAACATCAAATAACTGTGCTTTGGGCGATAGTGTCATATGCCAGGACGCCCCCTCGGGCTTGTGCCTCAGTGATTCGAAGGTCATCCATTCCTGGGATGAACCAATTGCATTTAAATATTTATGTTCCGTATGCAGAATGGAAATTAATAGACCGTGTAACGAAGGGTCACATGCTCCTGTACGACCTTCAACAAGAAAATGAGGCCATTTGGCCCATCAATGCTGTATTGCACCCCAAATTAATTTTTTTGCTACAACAATCTTCTTGATATTTTACTAAAGTCTAAGTAAGTTGTAAGCCAAGCAGGTGACCCAACTTGTTTGTAATAAAAGGAGGAATAAATAAACATTTTGTGCTTATTAATTCACACAGTTCCGGTGCAGCCGTTTCATCCATTCCACAATAAACATTTAAAACATTTTTGTTAAAAATAAAAAAGTTCACTAAATGGCACAATGTCCATTTATTGAGTAAGATGTGGCATGAATCTCAAATCTATGCAGGAATTCCAGTCTCATTCCTTTCAAGTTGTGGCAGTAAGAAACAGCTCGCGACAACTGTGTGTCTATCCTGAAGCAAGCCAGCAAACATCAGCTTGCAAATCTCAAGGTTGAACTCTTAAACCATTCTCCTTCCTCCAAATCATGGTGACACCTTGTCAAATCTGTCTCTGGTGAATGCTCCCCTTCCATCCCATCCCATCCCTCATGTCAAACGGCAGTACAGTACTGCACCACTGCCCAAGATAAGGCAATGTCTAAACTCTGTCTTTGCCTCCAAATCTCGTGTGCACAAACCTATTCTGCTGTGTTCCCATCTTACCCAAACGAACCCACTATGCACTGGACTGTGTGTCCTTTTCATTCGAGAAGATAGAGACAGTGCTGTCCTTGACCCTGCTTCTGTAATGGGCCCAGATGGTATCAGTGCGCATGTTCTCAAATCCTGCTCCGATATCCTTGCTCCTCCCTATCTGCCCCATTCAGTCTGTCCTTCTTTTGGCACCTCCGCCACACATTTAAACCATTAAACATCACCCCTATTTACAAGAAGGGTGCAAAAACAGATGCCACCAACTATAAACTGGTGAGTTTCCTTCCAATTACAAGGGAAGTCATGGAATCCATCATTGCTTCTGATGTCAAATCTTTCCTGCTTTCAAACAGTCTGATATTTGACCATTAGTTTGGATTCTGTCCCAGTCACTCAACTCTTGACATGCTTTATTCAGCTCATCTTTCAGGAATGGTTGGAGGCACTCAATTTCAAACAGGAAGTTGGGACCGTCTCACTGGACATATATCGGGCCTTCGATACAGTCTGGCATCCTGCTTTGCTTGCCAAGCTCTCTGCCTGTGGCATAAAAAGCAGCTTTCCTTCCCAAAATTTCCCACTCCCTCCACTCATGCAGTCAACATGTTACCATCAATTGAATCCTCTTCTCGATTCTGCTCTGCTCTCCCAGTGGAGGCTGGAGTTCCCCAAGGCAGTTTTGGGCCCCATCTTATCCCTCATCCATATTAATGATATCTCCAATGCTCTGGAAAACCCTCTCTTCCTTTTTGCAGACGACTCCACATTGTGTCAGACATTACCAATCCCTCTGGTAAGTAAACAGCAGCTGTGTCTCTGCTGATCCGGAAATGATTAGACCCTGGTCTGACAAATGGAACATGTCCATCAATGCTGGAAAATCTGACGGTGTTACCCTAATGTTCCAGAAGATTCGTCAAAGGAACCAACCTATTTCCTTGGTCATCTGCAGGAAGAGGTTCAATCTCCTGATCTTATAGGCCTCACCATCAGCCACGACCTTTCCTCATCTGACCACATAGCAAAGCTGGCCTCCATCATCCGTCGATCTAAGTTTTTCCTTGGAAAATCTTCACATCTGTCTTTTCTGAATTCTGTGGAATCTACAGCTCTTAAAATTATTGGAATCTCCCAATGATTAGACAGAAGCTCAAACTCTGTTGCTCTCACATCGCAGGCAGGTCGGTGGTCTGTTTTTCATCGTCTCTTCTGCAACATTGCTCCCTCTGCTCTCTCAATCCTCTGACCCTCCACAGCAATTCAACAAGATGCACGTGTTCTTCCAGTTATCCCTCCTGGTTAAACTTTCAAAATCCAGGCTGACTGCACACTCAGTTATTTTATTCCTCGTTTCTCCTACATATGGAACCACTAACCTTCCAGAGCCTGTTTTGTCTCGCTCTTCTCTCCAGGACTTGACACAAGCAGTGCCACCACCATCTCTTGTTCTCTCAATTCTGACACATGATCTTCATTACCCCCATTAACCTTTCCTAACACAACCATTTTGCTTGCTAGTTTCAGTGTTTCCTTATAAGCCTGGTGTTGGCTTAGTGGTTATGGTGGCTGGCTTGGGATCTTAGGGTCCTGAGTTCAAGCCCCGTTGGCCACTGAATTAACACCGGGGTGGGCTTGACTCAGCCTGTCATCCTTCCGAGGTCAGTGAAATGAGTACCAATGTGCTGGTAACAGGGACACAACATCAGGGGCATAGTCGCGCCCCAACAAAATGATAGCTACCTGTCTCACTCTCACTATTGTATGCAAGAGGAAGAAAAAGAAGAAGTGTTTCCTTCCCTCCTCCCTCTCCCCTTTTCCTGTTTGTCAATTCCCTCGATGTTTGTCCCACTGTCAGTTCTACCTTCCTCTTCAACAAGCCTCACTCCTGTGAAGAAAAAAAAATTGTAGGTAAAATATTTGGGTCCATATCGTCTCTTCCATTGTAAAATGACAAGACCTTCTGAGCAATATCTGTTGCTGGATTATGTTTACCGGGTTTACGATAACAAAAAAAAGGCCAAGCAATGCCCACCCAGTCTTGGCGGTGACATCATGAAGGACACTAGGCTGCACTACGTGAGTGAACGTAATTTGCGAGGATTGCAAGCATAAGTCTCGTTCTCAAGTTATTAGAATCGCTTCAAAAGCATGGACCAATGATCCATCTTCACACCAATGGGAAGTCCACAATGATACGTCTTGATTCCGCTCCTCCAACGCAAGTTCCGGAGACGCGATCATGGAGATGCAGACGGGACTGGTGCAGAGATCTCCCCATTATATTGCCATGGACCCAAAGGTAAAAAGGGACGATGTGCACCGGTGACGGATTTTAACAAGCCCTTATAAATAGCAGTCCTGGACAACATCTTCTAACTTTTAACGGCTTAATCAGCGAAACAATAAGTGGTTCATATGAAACTTGTGAAAAAGCCCTTAAACAGTTAAAGATGCCATTAACGCAAGGATGCCAAAAACCACAAAAAACCCATTTCTGGAAGATGTAGATGTAGAAAGAAGCTGTAAGAGCGGATACAAAATTAAAAATAAAAGGGGAAAGTGAGAAAACGACTAAAGATAGAGGGAATAGGAGGATACTAAAAAAGGAAAGGCCAGCAAAGATGAGTGTGGTGCACAGCCCCAAGCTGCGTACGATGAGCATAACGAGTGCATTTACCAAAAATTCAGATGGGAGAAAAACTTGAACTAAAATGAATCATCGATCCTAGGGAGAGGTCTTCGCAAAGCATTACCATAGACTGCGATCTGACCCAGTGTACACAGGAGGGTATTTGAAAGGATTGTGAATGTAGAAAGAGAAACAAGTTATGGTTGATGAAGACCCCACTGAATAAAGATGCGCGTGACCATGTACACGCAAACACAAAAGCACACACATCGTTTTTTTCACAAGTCTGTTCCTCACAAATCAAATCATTTGCTGAACATTAACGGTCATTCCTAAAGCATGACATTAACATATAGAGGATGTTTGTGGGTGGGGGGGGGGGGTTGTACACAGAGTCAAGACTCATGGAAGAGCTGCATCACTGAACTGGTCAGGATGCAATGCAACAGAACAAAGGAAGGGTAGAAATAAGGGACGGGAAGGGGGGGACCAACAGCAGGAATGAAGGACAAAATAGGGGGAGACTCGGACAAATAAGGGATGTGGAGAGGAAAGAAGGGTAGGAGAGGGTGAACAAGGAGGAGGAGGAGGAGGAGGAGGAGGTTGGGACCCGACTCTATGCAGAGCATTGGTGCTGCCGAAGCAGCATCCTTGGCTATTGGGCACAATCCTGGACGGGTCACCACTCCGACACAGAATACAAGCATGCTGGCACTCATTTTGCCGACCTCGGAAAGATGACAGGCCGAGTTAACCCCACCTGGTATTAATTCAACAGCTGAGCGGGATTTGAACTCAGGACCCTAGGATCCAAAGCCCGCCACACTAACCATAAAGCCAACACCAGGCATGGTGAACAAGATAGAGACAGAAGTAAACTCTTGGAAGGAAAACCTGCAAATTTGGAAAGAGGTGTGCTTGGAGGTGAGGGGGAGGGTGGGGAGGGTGCTTAGTGGAGTAGAAAAGATCATGGTTTTGGATTGGGGATGATCTGAGAGGGTGGTGAACAGCTGTCTTGAAGACTTGGAAGGAAGAATGAGATTGAAAAGAATGTGGAAGTTTGTTCCATAGGTGGAGAAAAAGAGGAACAAATTAGAGGAAGTGAGCAGTGATTCGGGATTTTGCTAGTTTCATGAGAAGGGGGTTGATTGCAGACCGCGTGTGCCTGGAAGAAACTTGGGGGATGGGGAGAGGGGAGGGGGAGCATGGAAAGAGCAGAGGGTGCAAGACCAGAAAGGAGGTGGTAGAAGACAGTGACAGTCAACTTGTCTGCGATGGGAAATTGATCGGCCCATCGACTGAGCTTCATCGCGGAATATTTCAATAATCTTGAAGGCCTTGGTTTCCACAGTGGCAAGTTGGACACGGTGTGAGGCAGGAGCACCAACTCAGAGGGGAGAACTGTACTCCATCAAATCGCAGATGAAGTCTTGTAGGTGGATAAGAGTTCAGGTGTGCCCGGGGAGCATTTCGTGCGACGCAGGATGCTCAGTCAGAGACTGGGCTTTGGAGGCCAACTTTAAAATGTGGTTAACTCAAGAAAGGTCATGGCTGATAGTGAGACCCAGGAGTTTGAATGACTGAACTTCCTCAAAGAATAGTGACAGTCCTGAGAGAGAGAGAGAGAGAGAGAGAGAGAGAGAGAGAGAGAGAGAGAGAGAGAGAGAGAGAGAGAGAGAGAGAGAGAGAGAGGAAAAGAAAAGTAAAGAAAAGAAAAGAAAAGAAAAGAAAAGAGAAGAGAAGAGAAGAGAAGAGAAGAGAAGAGAAGAGAAGAGAAATTGAGAGATTGAGAGAAACTGCGACCATAGGTCTACATCATTAGATCCACATCCTTAGCTGTGTTCAGACAGTCACAATCAACCGAGCAATGCAATATTGCTCTTCAATCTTTCTCCCTTTCTTGTTAAAGGGTTTAATGTATTATCATATAATCATAATGCTCATTGCACATTCTATTATGTAATAATACACTAAATCGCACACACATACATACATACACACACACACACACACACATACATACATACACACACACACACACACACACAAACACACACACACACACACACACACACACACACACGTTGACGTACAGATTCAACGAGGAAGGGATGATCGTCAAAGGATTCAGGAGGAGTCCTTGCTCGGGAAACAATGTCTCCGGGTGGACTCCTACCACCCCTTCTTTGTCACCTCGGCACAATCCGCCTCCTCCCGCAGACCATGGTCGAAATGCAGATGAGCGGGGAGACGGAATGGGGTCAACCTCCATATTTGCGATCTGAGGTGAAATGCAATCGGGTACATGGGAGGACACGAGAAAGGGAGAATAAAGGGTTTGACGTCAAGTTGGCATGATGGTCAGCTGATCCATCCAAGACACTCCGTACCTTAGAATTATTGATGCATACTATCTGTCTTTCCATGAAACATCCCTTTAACGCTTTGTTTCCATTTTTTGGGGAAAACTCGCTGTATAAAATAAAAGCTGTAACAGTTAACTGTATATGATAAAGCACAAGACAATGCTACATAAGGACCACAACATCATTTTAAACCATTACCCACCCAAAAGAGCAAACTTAATAACTCGTGAATTATGTAGCCCTTGATGAGGAAACTAATATGAGTCTTACCCAATGTCTTCAGATCCTGGCAGACCCCAATACCATACCACCCCCCCCCCACACCCCAATCCCCACCACCCTCCCCCACCCCCAACTCACCCCAAAAATGTGTGATTTGTGATGTTTCATCAAAGAGCGGTCAATATTTCAAACCAAGCCTTTTCCAAATACAAGGCGAGTGTTTTAATAGTGGCCGATATAATGACAATCAAGAACCGATGACTTCCACATACTGTACAGCAAATAGATTAAGTTTTTATCCATTACACTCCTTCATTTGACCTCACCCCTTGGGATGTAACACAAACGTCATGCAATCGAATGGTTCAAAGATGAAATGAAATAAATAATGAGGAGTTTGCACAAATGATGACGTCAGCACAAAGGAAGGTCCACGTAATCGGGCTAGAGGAGGGGGAGGAAGCAATCAAATTGGTTCCGAACATGCGGCAAATATGTTGAGCGTTCTTGGGTCAGGTCGGGTTTTTCAAAAGCAACACATCAAGGAAAATTAAAGCCAAATGCCGTCTGCGTAATAACAGTTCAACATTCAGAGCGCGGGACAGCTCGAGTCTACTGCTTGTGCAACGGCAGGGATATTTGTTCATCTGAACAGATGCTTTTCTGTCTGTCAATCTCTGGCTTTCTCCTGCACCCCTTTCACCAATGTCATCAACTGGGAAACAACAGGTTATGCTGTTGGATGATCATCGCAGCCCAAATGGACAGTAGGCCAAACATTATGTTTAATTGGACATTTGTGTTCCCAAACTCATCTTCCCGGGTCGAAAAACCAGTTAAAACCAGTACACATTTTCAACTGGTCTCTATTGGTTCTAATTGGTCTTTAACTGGTCTCTATTGGTTTCAACTGGTACCAGTTAAATTCAGTCAGAATTCCAATTTCCCAGTTGAAAAAACCAGTAGCTCATATTTGTACCAGTTAAAGTCTTACTGGTTCCAGTTGATACCAGTTGCAATGTACTGGTCCTAGTTGATACCAGTTGCAATGTACTGGTCTCCCAGTTGATACCAGTTACAATGTACTGGTCCCAGTTGATACCAGTTATTAAATACAATTGTATTTCAACTGGTAATATATCACTCTATTCCAATTTCCATATTAAAACCAGTAAGAAACCAACTGGCTTTACTGGTACCAGTTGGCTACTGGTTTTCAACTGGTAACAGTTGACCAGTAAGCTACTGGTCTTTACTGGTTTTTCGACCTGGGTTCTGAACAATAACCCAGCTTCCTATCGGTGTGGAGTGTGTATGTGTATGTGTATGTGTATGTGTGTGTGTGTGTGTGCAGAAAATATTAGCTCCCCATTTTCTCAAGCTCTCACCATGGTGCCCCGATATTATAAATAAATATATAAACAATTCTCGCTTCTGAGCTGTCTAGCCTGTGTTCGAATCTCAACCCAGCTTTTGACGGTCATCCTGGTGTTTCCCATGCAAGGTGATGATTCATCAACGAGTGTGCCTTCCCGACTCGGATAGATGTTAAACTGGGCACCCCCATCTGCCAGCATTAGTTGGTGGACGTTAAATATACTACGGCGTCCTTTGCCAAGAGTATGCGAGATATTGCCATCACCATGAAGAAATTCTAAATTCCGGCTCTCACCTACTTAATCAAATGTCAGGCCAGACCAACCAGTTCGTGAAAGCCAAAAAAAATTTCCCCAGCTGACCCTACAAGGTGGGAATAAGTCTCGCCGTTAAAGACTCATCATCATCATTTATACAGGTGCCAACAGGAGTCAAACCATCTCTGGCTCTGAATGATATCGTGAATATACTGTGGCAATGTTTAAAAAGACAAATAACAAGCTCGAATGAGCTAAGATCCTCGTCCTCTCAATGATGACATCATAAAAACGAATATGACGTCATTGTGATGCATCAGGTTTGCGATAAATTATCTGTGCTAATGCCCAGCTTTATTCCCGCAAACAAAATTCAAACAGCTTGCCTAGTTTCAGAGATAATGGTATAGGTGATTTCCATTAGCGGCGATATGACATCAACTTTTTTTTTCGAGGAAGAATTTCCAAAATCTGAGATGGTTACTGCCTGCGCGTGGGCTTTCTGCATATACATGGCAAGTTTCACGAAGATCCGATGAAAACTCTGGGTTGTGAAACAAAAAATGTCAAAAAATAGGAATGACGTCATAAAATTGACATGAGCTCAGAGTGATGTATCATATGTGCGGTAATTCATCTCTGCTAATGCCCTGTTCGTTTCCCGCAAACAGAATTCAAAAAGCTTGCCTAGTTTCGGAGATAATTTTTTAAGTGATTTCCATTAGCGGAGATATTTTGACGTCATAACTTTTTTTCTAGGAGGAATTTCAAAATCGGAGATGGTTACTGTCTGCGCGGGGTGTTTTTACATATATATACCAAGTTTCAGGAAGTTTCGATGAAAACTGTAGGCTGTGAAACAAACTAGTTTTGGAGATAATGGTATAGGCGATTTCCATTAGCGGTGATATTATGACGTCAACTTTTTTCTAGGAAGAATTTCCAAAATCTGAGATGGTTACTGTCTGCGCGTGGGCTTTCTGCATATACATGGCAAGTTTCATGAATATCCGATGAAAGCTCTGGGTTGTGAAACAAAAAATGTCAAAAAATAGGAATGATGTCATAAAATTGATATGACATCATAGTGATGTATCATATGTGCGGTAATTCATTTCTGCTAATGCCCTGTTCGATTCCCGCAAACAGAATTCAAATAGCTTGCCGAGTTTCGGAGAGAATTTTTTAGGCGATTTCCATTAGCGGAGATATTTTGACATCATAACTTTTTTTCTAGGAGGAATTTTCAAAATCGGAGATGGTTACTTGTCTGCGCGGGGAATTTTTACATATATACGCCAAGTTTCAGGAGGTTTCGATGAAAACTGTAGGCTGTGAAACAAAAAAGTCCACAAGAACAACAACGTGAGTAAGACTTAGAGATCCTCCACGAGGATCTAAAAAAGCAAAAACAAAAGGCAAAACCTCGTACGGTATTTCAAACCACTGGTCGATGAGCAACCCACAAATATTTTGCATAAAAACGTGTTGTACGAATGTGCTCAGACATGTCCTCAAGGTTCTTGTGGAGCTATCCGGATGCAGGAGGTGGCATTGTAGAATCAACACGAAAGCTTGGGATTAATCGTGTGAGCTCATACCATCCTCCACTTTAAGCACCATGAAATGGCTCGAGTTCTGTTACTCGCATGCTTATTAATTTGGTAAGGCTTCCCACAGAACAGGTACGCTCTGCAGAGCATTGTGGGTGTTCGTGACTTGGACTAATGTCAAATGTAGCTATCAGTAGCTTTTCCCGCTCATTCTAAATGCGTACTTTCAAAGTCAATCCATCAATGGTATTCTGTAATTGTTCTCATCACCAACGAGCCATTCAGTAGCCCTGTGACACTGAGTTTGTACCGGCTGGATGCACTGACGATTTTCCTGTGTAAAGCTGAAATAATAGTCCTGTGTTTTCAAGAGCCTGGACAACCCAGTTTTGGAGCTCACCTCCCTCCCCCCCCCCTAAATGGGGTGTTCCAGGTGCTGGAAGGAAATGTTTAATGGCATTACAGATCTCCCCGACAGATAAAAGAAAATTACTGTCCTTGTGCTGCTTCCCATAATTGATTTAGGATCACCTGCAAAATTGAATTGTGGAAAATGTCCAGTTGTACACCAAACAGGGTATCTCATCATTGTATTTTAGCAACTATAACTACAAATAGTATGTCGATAATTCTTCGGGGTTAATGAGGTGTTAACTATGCATCAGTTATATCTTAATGAGTGTCAACATAAGTGTCTGCAAACCCCATTTCGCATTGACCAGAATCAGATGGCGAGATAACTTCCCTGTTGCCCTCAACCTAATGTCTGTCTCTTCTCAACACCATCCATCTGTGTTTAACTTAAATCACCCACATTGTACGTTCATAGCGGAAATCACACTCCACAAAGGGCTGCTCCACATGTGCTAGCTCAGGCCTCTCATATGGAATTTTACAACATGGCACATCAACATGTGTTACCTCGATTCTACAAGAGCAAATGGGCAAAATCTGTGCAGCAGGGAAACGGGTGCTGTGACACTTGTGCCACCAGACAGTCTGCATGGCACAGTCAGTCATCGGCGCAAGCCACACAGCCAGGACCCCCAGAGAGTGAGCATGCAGCCAGAGTCACACAGCTGGGACCCCCAGTATATATGCCGAAAGGCTTCAAAGTCACTAAGTGGATGAAACAGCGATATGTTGCCCTGATGAAGACCAACAAGGCTAAAACCAGTTGGTAGCTACGCTTTTCATCTGCTTGGTGACAGCTTTTGACAGCTTTTGACTTTGACATTCTTGAAATGCTGAAGGTCCTTCTGGGTTTGCAGTCATGATGTCGCCATGATGACATCATCACGGCATTGGTCGAAGTTTGTAGCACTGCAATAATTCTATATACATATTGTTACAGTTGTGGAAATTCGCATTACACCATAAAGGGTCCTCAGGTGAGATATATCGGTAAGTTCATGTGTAGTTAGCCCAAACCCGTTGTATAGAGGGAATATATGTGATCCATTCGGGCTGCGATGCTTCAGTTAGCCGTTTTTCTTTGGCTATTGTTAATTTGGTGCAAGAACAACAACGAACATCGCCACAACCAACATCTCAACGATCATGCCGTTCACTACACGATGCCACCTTCCACAACTACGCTACCACATCTTCACGGGACGGATGGGAGGGGCGGCCGGGGTACGAAGGGGCATCTCCCGCCCAAGTCTTTCTTCCCTCGTCATACGGCGCGTGCAAGAACAAAAACCAACAGCGCCTGTGGGATTTTCCCTTCTGCTTTTCCCGTGCTTTGGCATGGGGGAGGAGTGATTTGAGCCAGGGGTCAAAGGTGAAAAAAGGTGGGGGCCTGATTTTGGGGGAATGATTCCCTGGCCCCGAGCCAAAACTGACTTTCCCCGTCCCCCGCACGGTGCGGGGAGGGGGGAATGCGAGGGCACGCCCCTTTTTGAGAAGCTTCCAGAAGGGAGGTGGAGACAGAAATGGGGCGGGGCAAAGGGGCGGAGCCGGCCCCTACAAAAGGCGTGGGTGTGGAGAGTTGGAAGCTGGAGGCTCTTGGTTCGTTCAAGTGATTGACAAAAGGCGTGGGCATGAAGGTCGACGAGAACGTCGTTCCCTTTCCTGTTCCGTTGTCCCTGAAGGGGAATTGTGGAGAGTGGCGGTGATCGTTCCTGGGCGGAGGTTCTGTTCATTCGTCCGAGCTGTCGAGCGGACCACACGAGCGACGCGCGGCACGAGCTCGCGGACCACGTCGGAGGGACTCTGAGTTACAGTCGCCAAGGACTCGACGCGCTCAGGGAAGTCACGACTTCCTCTTCTTTTGGGGATTTTTGTAAATGTCTGTGGGTGGCGCCAGTCTTGAAAAGTAGAACTGTTATAAGTGTTGCCGTGCAAGTCATATTCGGTTGTAGATCTGCGTTGGTTCTTTGCTTGTGTTTTTCTTTACATAAACGTATACGTGTATTGCTTTTGTTCCTTTGTTTTATTGTAATATACATGCCTTCCGTGAATAAATGTGCTTGTCCGATTGTTCCCCGTTTTGCTTCGTCTTTTTCTCTTATTGAAATCTCCATCTTGCATCACGTAAGGGATTCGTAGTGGGTTTCAACATTCCGGTAATTAATTGGAACCGTCAAGGCCGACGATAACTCCGCTCGGTTATCCCTGTAATATGGAACTAACCGCTTAAGCGGTTCATGTCCGGAGTCGGCCTGTGGCGTGGTCCCATCCCTCGGCAGATTACCCATGCGAGTACCATAGGTATATCGACTTTCGGCGATTTACCCTATCTCGCGCAGGTGGACTGCGGACTGGGTGGTGGTGGGGTTAAACCCCCACCCGTGACTGGCTCCTGGCGGTAGTTCCCGGAGGGTCACGACTGAATTGTCTGTTCCGGTGGGCGAGGCGGCCGCCATTCGAGTCAAGCGGCCGATCGCACGCCGGACGGGCCAGAATTCGCAACAATATATATATATATATATATATATATATATATATATATATATATATATATATATATATATATATATATATATATATACACACACACAGGGGGCTGCAAAAGTAGGGATACAGTAATGAAAGAAAGTACAGTCCTTACTGTATACCTACTTTTGCAGCCCCCTGTATATATATATATATATATATATATATATATATATATATATATATATATATATATATATATATATATATATATATATATATATATATATAATGGAATTTTACATGTTTTCCAAGTCAGTCCTTGGCACGCCTGAGCTTCTATCCACTTACATGGCTTTCATCTGCAGCTTGATGTAGTACTGCTCTACCCTCTGGGATTGCTCCCCTGCCTCGCATCTTGCTCAGCCTGATGCCGTGGAAACCAAGGCTTTCAATATCATTGGAATCGCTCTCGATGAAGCCGAGTCTCTGGGCCGATCACTTTGCCATCGCCGACAGGTTGGTGGTTTCTCTGTATTCTTCAGTCTCATTTCTGGTCTTGCACCATCTGCCCTGTCTGTGCTTTGTCCCCTTCAGGTACCTGGAGGATGCATGCGGTCCACCAGCAACCCCCTCCTCGTGAAAATGCCTAAATCCAGAACCACTGCTAACTTCCACTCATTTATTCCTCTTTTTCCTCACCTGTGAAACCACCTTCCACACTCTCTTCAATCTCGTTATTCCCTCCAAGTCTTCAAGACAGCCATTCACCACCATCTCAAGTGGTCCAAAACCATGATCTTTTCCACAACAATTAAACCAGGCCCCCTCACCCCTCCCCAAATTTAATGTATGTATCCATCTTGTCCACCCCTTACATTCTCCCCTACCCCTCATAATTACCTGCATTCCTTGTTTGTCTGTCTCGTCGACTTTCTCCCTCCACCCTGCTGCTGGTGTTTCCCCTTTCTCCTGCTGTTTCTTCCCTTTATTATGTTGTGTCCTGCTCTATATCCTCGCTATTCCATGAGACTCGACAATGTATTAAAAAAAATTTGGTCAATTTAGCCTTGCTCTTCCATGAGCCTCAATCTTACAGAAAAAAAAAAAATCTAACCTGAGACCAATGCTCTTTAAATCTGGGTTCTCAACCTTCGAGTTATGATGATAAAAACATGGGGTTGTGAAGCCACCTGGCACGGTACTTTTTATCATGCTCTATTAACTTTCACATTCTTCCATTTTATACTTCCTGAGTGTGAAACCGTCACCAATGGAGAGAAACAAAAAAAAAAAAAAATCGCATCCGAAGGATGTCGCCACTAAAATATCTCAGCCAGCCATGTGGGCCACCTACCACATCCTGACCATCCCAACGCTCACTTGTGATATAGAGTGTGCCATCTATTGTATATAACCAAACCAAAGTTAGAGCAGTTGTATCACAAGGCCCAAGGCCATAATGTATATAATTAATAATACCAATCATAAGGCAAATATATATATATATATATATATATATATATATATATATATATATATATATATATATTGTTGTGGTTACCAGATTCGCAAACCACCATTCAGGTCCCTTAGGTGAGGTATCTCGAGGGCCGCTGGACCCACTTTGGTTATAGATCGCCGAACTCTGAGGAGGCCATTCTGAGGCTTCGTTGGGCCTCGACACAGGACGTTAGCTCTCCCTTATTCCCCTCCGGGAAGGGAACGTAGGGGTTGGGAGTAGGTTAGGTGACAGGATAGGTTAGCCGAACAAGGACGATAAAGGGGGTTAGGGGACGATTTATAGTGGGGGAGTAAAAATAAAAACAACAAAAAAATAAGTTGGGGCTAAATTGGGGTTTGACAAATTAAGGGAGTGGGTATGTACAGTGACAGGCAAAGGCGATAGGTTGGGAGGGAGACAGGTAGGTAGGTCCGAGCCCGACTTCCAAGTGGCCAGCACCACCGCACTCCCTCCACCAACCTCCACTGAACGGCAAAGGCTAGCCAACTCCATCGGCTGGCCGTGTTTTTCTTCGAGGCGGAGGCCGGCCAACTTCATCGGCAGCTGTTGTTTTGCTGCAAGGCCTGTGCCATCGGCTGGCCGTGTTTTGCTTCAAGGCCTGTGCCGGCCACTTCATCTGCAGCTGTGGTACTTCAAGGCCTGTGCCGGCCAGTTCATCTGCCGGCTGTGTTTGCCTGCAGCGGCCTTCTTCTGCGGGCTGTGTTTGCCTGCTACCTTTGCCATGCCATGCCCACTGCCCACGTTCACCAGCCCCGTTCAATTTTTGCTTTGCCCCCCCCCTGTTCATTTCCATGTGCGCCAGGATCGTAAAAGCAACAGTTTGCAAGCTGCAAGAACTGCCCTGTTGGCAGCTACAACACGGGCCTGCAGTGGCAGCCCGTGCACCGTGTTTTGCGTCCATCCATTCATCCATTCGTTCGTTGTGCTCATTGCGTGTGCCACTTGAGCTGGCACGGAGACTGCGTTGTGCAGCCCATGCACCGTTGTGGTTCACTGCATTCAGTTCAAACCGTTCATGCATCCATTCGTTGTGTTCATTGCGTGTGCCACTTGAGCTGGCACGGAGACTGCGTTTGTGCAGCCCAAGCACCGTTGTGGTTCACTGAGTTCAGTTCAAAAGGGAAGGCCTTGGACTGCGTGTGAGCAGCCAGCCACGTTCCCTGTCACCTGCATTGTTTGAGTCAGAGACTGCATGTGGGCAGCCTGGCTCCCTGCTAACTGCTTTCTTTGCAGAGTTCAATGATCCTGGGCCATGGTTTAGTGTAAAATTTGTAAGTTAAGGTTAAGATGTACTGTACATATGAGTGCGCCCCCGGCATGTATGTCTTAGCGCCGGCAATTTTATTTAAGTCGTCCGTGTGAGTGAGTTTGTTTAGGTAGTTACGCAGCCCTCAGGTTATTTATTTTGGGGACACGAATACCATGAATGTCGCACTCAGGGATCCGTAGGTAAAATGTACTAGGGGAAAACTACACATGATGGCACACGAAAATTTGACGACTGGGACGAGTCTGTAAAAAGGAAGGGGGTAGTGTTGTGGTTACCAGATTCGCAAACCACCATTCAGGTCCCTTAGGTGAGGTATCTCGGTAAGTGCATGTGTAGTTAGGCCCAAACCCGTTGTCTAGTGGGAATACATGTCATTTATACGTGCTGCGACTCTTCAGGATAGCCGTTTTTCTTTTACTATCTTTATTTTGGACCAATCGCCACCATCACAACCACAACAACAACCACCAACCACAACGCCGCTTCACCACAACCGCCATGACCTTTCCCGTCGCAAGCCCCCACCATCGCATCACCGTCACCTCGCGCCACTCATGGGCACCGATGCTGGACTCGTGTAGGGCGCACGTTGAACAGCGTGTACAAAATCACGGATTTTCTGCTTCAAAAACGGATCCAAAACGACACACGCCCACTTTTTGCCGTCCAATCGGTGAGCGAGGGCGATCTGGCCCCGCCCCCAGGGCGATCGATATATGCAAATTTGTGGATCAAAAAGCCTTCACGCCCACTTTTTCTCGGGCCAATGGGGAGCGAGTTGAAAGGTCAAAGGGAGGGGGTCAAAGGCGAAGTTACGGGGGGATAAAAGGACGGTGTTCGTCAGTCAAAGGAGTCGTAAAAGTCGGAGCGAAAGAGTCAGCAGAACGAGAACGAGGGGTCGGAGAGTAGTAAAAGGTCGGAACGAGGCGAAGGAGTCGGAACAGAGGGTCAAGACTTCGCGGGCGGTGGAGCTGCTCGTCGTGTGCGTGGGAGTCGGAACGGAGGGGACGGAGCTGTGGAAAGGCGGCGACACCGGACGAGGGGGTGCTCGCGTCGTGCAAGGAGCTGCGCGCCCGAGGGAGGCCGACAGCGCGACCTGGCCGAGGTGGAGACGCTCGTCGCATATAATAAAGATCCTCTATACCCCGAGCATCAGCAACCCCCTCCTGTTTCCCCCCGCGCTGAGATAGTGCGACCAAGGGGGCCCCGTTCCCACCCCCCTGCCAGGCACTGTCCACGAGGCCCGCGGGTTGCGGGGCCATCGCCGCTCCGCGTCTCATCACCAGACGGGTAGGCCCGACCAGGTCTCGGCCCCAGGCCTACCTCATTCTTGAGGGTATTTCTTTTCCTTGGTTTTTGGGTATGTGTTGTCGGCGCCGTCTGTGAAGTAGAATTGTATAAGTGTTGCCGTGTGCTCGGTAGTCGGAATTAGCTCTGCACTGTGTTTTCACTTTTATGTTTGCTTTTTGTGTAAATCGAATAGTGTTTTCTTCTTTGTGTGCAATTGGTGGAAATGTATATGTGTGCTCCCCGTGTGCCGCGAATAAATGTGCTTTATTGTTGAACTGTTTTCCCGCTTCGCTTCGTCCTTTTCCCCATTGAATCCCCATCTTGCTTCACGTAAAGGGTTGGTAGTGGGCTGAGTACGCCCGATAATTAATCGAACCGGCCGAGGTCGACGATAACACCGCTCGGTTATTCTGATAGTACGGAACGGGTCGCTTAAGTGGCCCGTGTCCGAAGTCGACCTGCGGCGAGGTGCGATCGCCCGGTCTACCCTCCGCGTGGGTACTTAGGTAGTTCGAATTTGGCGAGCAACCCTATCCCACGCGGGGGCTGATTGGCTCGATCGCGGTGAGACCGAAAGGTCCACCCGTGACTGGTTCCCGGCGTTAGTCCGAGAGGGTCACGACTGGATTGTCCGTCCGGTGGGCGACGTGCCGCGATTCGAGTTACGTGGCCGTCGCACGCCGGCGGGCGCGAAGACCGCAACAATATGTATAAAAGGCAAAAATCTCTTTCTCTCTTTCTCTGTGTTCCATGCATGGCCAAATCTTTGAAGTTACAAACTCCAAACTTGTGGTACAAATAAAACTTTGTGTGGAGGATAACATAGTCTATGTGGCCGTGGCCTCATGCAGGGGTGTGGGGGTGGAGAAGCATAAATTCTCTGTGTAAATGTGTACCATATAGCACCACATGGTTGTGGTGACAAAGTTGTATTACAATTTACAAATTTCCTTTGGCGACAGTGTTACTTATTCATGTTTCTCTTCTCATGCAACGCCCGGTAAATCTGCTAGTGTGTGTGTGTGTGTGTGTGTGTGTGTGTGTGTGTGTGTGTGTGTGTGTGTGTGTGTGTGTGTGTGTGTGTGTGTGTGTGTGTGTGTGTGTGTGTGTGTGTGTGTGTGTGTGTGTGTGTGTGTGTGTGTGTGTGTGTGTGTGTGTGTGTGTGTGTGTGTGTGTGTGTGTGTGTATATATAAATATTGTTTGAAAGGTCAAACGTTTTTGTTTTTGCTATTAACCGTTCATGTGAAACTACCTTTAAAGTAGAGGGCTGCGAGCAAAGATCGCTCATGGTTCCCGGTATAGCCAACTCGTAATATTAACCAATTGGTAGCAATTGAAAATCTGCGTCATCATGAAAGCAAACGGGTTTTTTTCTTCCCAAAATGAGGGACACCACAGACACAAAGCCAAAACACTTAATGCCTCCCTCCGGTAACCATAACTGACCTGGAATAACCTTTGAGTTGCTGGGATAAATTCCCAGATCCCGGAGAACCATCCTGGTACTCTAAAAGTGAGTGGTTATCACATTATCATTCGTTGTCACTGTTATTATGCAAATATATATTGGACCAGGATTCCATTATAAATTTGGCCTACTGGTTGCATAATTTGTGTAGACACAGCTGTGGTACTGAGGCAGTGGCCCTACATGCTAGGGCAAGAATTTGGAATTTGCATGGGATACCGGAGATAACCCGTCTACTCTTCACGACAATCATCGAGTGATCTTTAACAATCACCAAATACCAATACTGGCAGAGGGATCGTCCGGCTTAACGTCCCATCTGACGGAAGGCATACTCATTGATTGATGCAACACCCTGCTGGATGACAAGTTTATAGTTGGGTTGGAAATGGAACCCAGACGAGACAGCTCAAAGGTAAGTGCACTACCCATGAACAATCCTGCCAACCCAAAGTGAGTGGTGTAAAGATCCATAAACTTAATTGCTATAGGTACAAGTCTAACTTGGTTTTCCTCCACTCGCTCTCACCCTGAGAAGCATCCTGAATTATATATCAGATGTAAGAATTATCTTTGCTGGTGAGCTCAGGGCTAAGAGAGAACAGACAGCAAAACTGTCTGGAATGCTTTGCTGTTACCCACAAAACGAACTTGTAAGCAATGTGCACATGTTAGCCATACAATCACTGCCATAAAAACATGAATATTGCAGGAAGCAGAAGAAAATCCTCCTTTACCTTGTCTTTTCCAGGTAAGCTAAGAAGACATTCTTCCAGACGTTGTCGTTTTGCATGGACCTGGTCACAGCCCATCTGGAGGGGAAGTGGAGAGAAGGATAGAAATGGTAGAGTAAGCCCATAAAATTAAAAAGTAAAACTTCACCGATTCAATCTTCAAGTAAAACTTCAATCAATCTGCCTCCGACTACTACTTCATATGCATCACAAGGCTGCAGGTAGCATTATTGGCTGAGGGCACGACTGTGCCGCTGATGCAGTGCCCGTATTACCAGTACACTGGTACTCATTTTGCTGATCTCGGAAGGATGACAGGCTGAGTCAACCCCACCTGGTGTTAATTCAACGGTTAACAGGGGCTCAAACTCAGGACTCTAAGATCCCAAGCCAGCCACCCTAACCACGAAGCCAACATCAGGAATATCACTCAATCAAATGTCATACTCTTGGCATAGTGTCGGTGCTGCCGAAGCACTTCCTGGGCAAAGGTTATCCTGGGTGGTTTGCCATTGCTTTCCCAGCAGTCAGTTAGGGCAATTCTTGATTTTTCTTGGCTTTCGCGCAGTTTGCCGAAACCGTTTCAGAATGCCGGCGAATTTGGATTATGCTCAGAGTGCCGGTGACAACTCGCCTCCTCTTCATGAAAGGTCAGTGATAACCATGGGATATTTTACATCCACCAAGGGCAATGCCGGCAGACGATCGTCCGGCTTAACGTCCCCCCCCCCCCTCGACTGACGGCACACACATTAATGTATCGCCCTGCCTGAGAAACACCAGGGTGACAGTTCACAGCCGGGTCGAGATTCGAACACAGGCTGGACAACTCAGAGGTGACTGCTCATACTTATAAACCATCCTGCCAGCACTCGGTTTCATGACACAATATAGTAAAGACAACCGAACACTTACAGACAGTCAGTGATTCACAGAAAGCAGCGCTCCCATCTTCAAGCAATTTTCATGGCCAATTTGAAAAGACCAATTGCATTTTCACTTCAATCTCAGGGCTACAGCAACATTGAAATAACAAATGAATAAAGAACTTTTCCCATCAATGAAAGCATTTTTGTGGATTTTTAAAATTATTCTTGTGGAGCACAAATTGCACAAAAGCAAAGGAAAAAAAAATCGACCCCAAACAATAACAAAAACAATGAAGAATTGCACTTCATCCATCCATCAGGACCATACTCTGTGCAGAGCGTTGGTGCTGCCTAAGCAGTCTCCTGGGCTATTGGGCACAATCCTGGATGGGTCACCACTCCGACACAGGATACCAGCAAGCTGGCACTCATTTTGCTGACTCGGAAGGTTGACAGGCAGAGTCAACCCCGCCTGGTGTTAATTAAACAGCTGAGCAGGATTTGAACTCAGGATCCGAGGATCCAAAGCCTGCCACCCTAACCATTAAGCCAACACCAGGCATAAGAATTGCAATGAAGGCTGACATTTCAGCCAAATTATTCTACCTTCGATGGAGATTATTTATTCCATAAGTCATCTCCATTTATTTCTACATTCTATTCCCTCATTCTTTTTCACACTTCACCATATTTTTGCTTTCGTCTGATCTTCCTCATCAATGACATTCACTTCCCTTTTGCACACATCCATCCATCACGGCATTTATTCAGACGCTCAGCAATCGCTCTCCGAACTCGATAATCTATTTTAACCCTGTTCTTTCTCTTGCCCACCCGTAGACCCGATGGCGTGGCCCTTTTGGGTGACCATTCGAGATGCTAACCTTTGAAGATCTCCTACTCTCTTGCAGTGAAAATAAGCTTTCTGGCTGTGCAAGCATGGTTGGAATCTGGTCAAGCAAGGGTGAGGGTCAGAACGATATGGGTTATCCATCAGGACTTGCACTATCACCACCCTCTCCTCAGGGTAACCCAATGGTAATAACAAACAGAACGAGTCGTGAGAATATATCTTGCGCTTATTTGTGCAAATTGTCCCACGTCAAGTTATAATCTCAATTTAAAACTATTACTCAATCCCAAGTCCATTAGTTTTTGGGGTTTTTTTACGATGCAGGACTTTGAAAGAGAGAGACGGTGAGGAGTTGTGAAGACGAAACAACACACAGAGAGGACGAGGGAGAAGCAGAGGGGGAGGGAGATATGAAAAGTAAAGAGAACAAAGGGTGAGGAATGAAAGTAATTGCAGGAGAGAAGGGGAACAGAAAAGATCTGCACAGGGAAGGTGTCGTGCGCCACCACCCATACGGAGCTCGGTGTGCGATGGTGGTAAAATTGTGTGCGCTTACAGATCAACATCTGCCCTTTGATAGTGGATACGACTTTTCTCTCCACATGTTAGAAGAGAAAAAAGGAGGACAAAAGTAGATGATGGGAAAAGAAAGTGGGGAATAAAGAAGTTGGGATCAGGTGGGAGGAAGAAATGACTGTGGGGGAGAGGATAGAAGCGAAGATGGGTGAACCGATCGAAAGAGGGAATGGAGAAGAGAGAGAAGCTAACGAGGGTAAAAGGAAAAAGAAAAACACGACGGGAGGGGGTTGTGAGGATGGGGAGTGGACAGTTTGGATTTCAGCAGACGTGGTGAGCTAGCTGGGAGGTGGAGGTTATTTTTGTCGATAGACAAACAGCCATTGCCTCAGGCATTGACACAAGTCTTGCATCTGACCAACATGGCAAACCGGTCTCTGTTAACAGCATTTCTGGCATCAAGCCGTTCCATCGAAGAGATTTTCGGACAATCAAATGGGCAACTGCCAAATTGAGTTATAAGGTTTGTCGTGTGTTTTGGACAAAATTATTCCTGGCTGCACTTTCTTTAAAAAAATAAATAAATACCCCTCCCTCCTCCCTCCAGTTACTTGGTCAAGTAGATATCTCAACGCATCTCGTTGGCACAAACATCATGTCAACAGCCCTGAAGAGCCCAGATTACCCTGCAATCAGTGATGCAGATACCTGCACACTGCCAAAGCTGGCATTCCGGCACCTCCGGGTAATCAAAAGGTCATAGAACTGTCAAGCAAACGTCCGCACGCCCTCGTCTCACACCCTGTACTACAGGCCACGTCTGAGTCTTGCCGATGGACTTTGCCAGGGACAGTCGAACATAGCAGCGGTGGCAAAAAAACTAAGAATCAAGCGCTTATTACGACTGTATCGTCAAGGGACCAAAAGTGTTTTTTCTTCGAGCACCTGTGGCAAACCAGATACCCATTCAGGCTAGAGGACCTTCAGAAGAAAATCCCCTTAAATGCCCCAAGCAAACGTTTGGCCGTTGGTAATTTAGGTGTCTCTTGCTACATTTCCACTTGAAAGTTTATGGCTATCCTGAAGCTCACTGGTCGGCATGGAGTGCCCTTTTAAGCAGTCATGTCGTGAAACAAGTGATGCAATGCAAGTGCACAAGTCCCATGGCAAGGCCTGCACATGCAAGTTCAGCATTGGTTAGCCATGTGAACGAGAAGCTGCTCCGAGGTGTGATGATAACTTTGTCTTCTGTCAGTTCTGTTCTGCTGGCTGATAATATCAAGGGCACAGAAATTACGTTTCAACCATCTACGTCGTACCTTTGAATCAATCAATGACTCCGTCTTTTCTCTCCGAGCAAAAGTGGTTGAAGGGGCTACCTCTGGTCACTTTGCGAGCAATTTTAAGAATGGGTCCATGGAATAAGTACTGTATTGGATACTCTATATATTCATTGCCATCACAGGTATACGTATCGATTTGGATCTCCAGAAGCACACGATTGCATGATGCTCAAAATATTGAGTGTTACTGATGATAAGCATGCATTGTGGTTCGGGAAGATTCTTCTATCTTTCTTTTTTAATCCTTTTTAGGACAGTACATTTCTCCTGTGGTTCTCTTGGAGCAAGCCAAAGGTCTTAATACCCCTTGCAGATATGTAGTCAAGATATTCCAAAGAACAAAGTGATAATCCAAATTGCTGGGGCAAACTCTGTGTCCATTACTCACAACAGACTTTGACGCATTCGCTTCGTGGACACTCTCCCCTGAGACGGAGCTTACCTTCTATTTGAAGTCGACAGAGAGCTTTCAGCATGTGAAAAATAATAAAGGACAAAGGAAACCAAGCCGGTCAACCCACAGCTATGGCAGTTGTCCTGTGTGTCCCATCTGAGTGTTTGCTTTGGGATGCTCGGACCCCAAGTTTGGAGCATGTGCAATTTCTTCAATTCAGTCCTCGATCCCATTACTCTTGCACAACAGTACACCTAGTGTTCTCCACAGTTACATTTCTTCAGGATGTTTGCATAGCTAGTTATCTAAGCAGGCTGTTCAACCTTGGGACAACATGAAATATATATATATATATATATATATATATATATATATATATATATATATATATATATATATATATATATATATATATATATATATATATATACTGTATATCACATTGAGGTCGATTTCAAAGCTTTGTTCAATATAATAGCGATAACCAAGGAGGCGGTAAAGCCACATAATCGATGATGAGCTGCAGTTTGGGGTTTGGCCTACCTGACCTTGCTGACTGGGTCAAAAACCTTAGAATGCAACTTCAAATATATAATAAAAAAATGACCGTTTTTACAGCCATTTTTCCCTGCTGTGCAGGAGTTGGCTTTTTTTCTTGAGGCAATGTTTTATGGCCGGATACCCTTCCTGACGCCAACCCTGGTCGCCTCTTACGACACACAGGGATATGGTACACCTATTCTAACCGGGGCATACACCGGGACCAGTACACTGGTACTCATTTCGACGACCTCGGAAGGATGACAGGCTGAGTCAACCCCCTGGTGTTAATTCAGCAGCCAACGGGGCTTGAACTCAGGACCCTGGGATCCCAAGCCACCACCCTAACCACTAAGCCAACACCAGGCTTAACTTCAAATATAGTTCCAAAATAATGCATCATCTGTCAAATTCGCCTGGTCATGTTACCTGCATTATTACAACATATGGTGCTCAAATGAAGCCCCTACATTGTCTGTTCCCTCTCCCAACTCATATCCCCATCCCTCCTCCCTCCCTCCCTCTCCCCAGACATAAAAGCTACTTCTGAGGTCGGTCGGAGACGATAGAAGTAAACCTTTTCTCAACACAAGCAGGGAAGTCAATAATGGTTTCAGAGCCGAAGAACAATCCATCCCACGCTGGCTCATATAAATTTTACCTTTGGTGTTGGCTTAGGGAAGAGAAGGGATTAGCAGGTGATAAAAATGACAGTGGAAGAAAGTTGATAAATAACGTAGCAGTAAAAGATTATTTTCTTTTTCTTTTTAAAAGAGCTCTTCGCAGCCCAAAAAATAAAAGTAAAAAAAAAAAAATCTTCAAAAACATTGATGATGACTTCAACTGCAAAGTCACCATGAAAATGCCAATGGCTCCCCGAATCAGCATTCCACACTTATCTAATCTTTCATTCAGAGAAACCAGCATTTGAAGAGTGCTCGTTGTGCTTGTTATACAATCTCGACACATGAGTGATTGTAACCTCTTGGAAACCCAGATGGGTGGGTATCTTGAATCAAAGTGCATTTCAGGAAGTGCGTGTTCTGTTCATGTGCGTTTCCTAACGCGTCAGCACATTAAAATATCGGGTCTGCCTCTGCGTTTACGGATTGTCTGCAATTATTTACGCAAATCACGCTGAAATTAAGGGGTTACGGACGAGCCCGAAAGGTCGATGAACTCGGAGGTTGTCACGAGAATTCATTGGAGTCGGGTTTTTCCAGCGGTAATGGGTGGTGAAATGTCCTGCCTGTGAAGCACCTGTCAAACAGTTTTAAAGTCAGGTTAGGAATCAAACTCAGGCTGGACAGCTCAAAGGTAAGTCCGCGTGAAGCCGTGCACCTGTGCAATATCAAGCCGGACGTGAAAAGGGCAATTAAATTGCTGAAGATCACGATTCGGTATTAGTGAATGGACTTGTACAGGGTACACAGGTCGGTATTACTGAATGGACTTTTACAGGGTACACAGGTCGGTATTACTGAATGGACTTGTACAGGGTACACAGGTCGGTATTACTGAATGGACTTGTACAGGGTACACAGGTCGGTATTACTGAATGGAATTGTGACGGATATGCATGTCTAGTTGATAATTGATTGAAAACCTAGTTTATTTTGTTGTTATTTATTTTCTTTGCTTAATGAAGTCTGTTGTAAAAATCTCAGGAGACTCTCAGGCATGATTACGCAATTTGAATTAAAAGTAACAGCTAATGTTGGTTAACAGTGCATATATATAACACAGACCTGAAGATCGGATGTTGATCAAGAATGTAAGATATATATATATATATATATATATATATATATATATATATATATATATATATATATATATATGTATGTATATATATATATATATATATATATATATATATATATATATATATATATATATATATATATATATATATATATATATATATATATATATTGTTACGGTTGTGGAAATTGAGAGAACACCATTCAGGTTCCCCAGAGGTCAGTTATTTCGGTAAGTGTGTGTTCCAGGTTAGAATTCCCCACCGATGTATAACGGGTATTGTTCGTGTGCCTGGCTGTGCATCTTTGAGGTAGTGTTATTCTTTTCTATCTTTATTTTAAAACAAACACATCGTCACAACAACGACAACCCACGGCCGCGTTTGACCGTGATGTCCAACACGGCCGCGTTTGACGGTGATCTCTAACACGGCCGCGTTTCACGGTGATCTCAAACACGGCCGCGTTTCACGGTGATTTCCAACACGGCTGCGTTTGACGGCAAGATCGGATCAAAACGGCGTTACCCTCTGAAAGAGCTGGCCAATCGGAAGTGAGAGGGGCGGATCCGGCCTGGGTGAAGGTTCAAAGGTGAAAAGGGGGAGGGCACTGATTTCGGGTGGTGAAGCCCAGAGCAGCCCCTCCCCTTGGGGCTATAAAAATCCGCGTTCGCATGCCAGCAGGAGGGAGCGCTTGAGTTGAGCGCTGCAGTTGAGTTGGTGTGGGGAGCTCGGAGGCAGTTGAGAGCAGTGGAGAGCTGGTTGCTTTGAGTTTGTGCTGCGCTGGAGTTCGTGGCTTGCGGTTGGCGGTGGGAGTGGAGAGACGCCCCGTTGAGAGCTGGAGAGTTCGGAGTTCGGGCAGTTGGTTCGCTGGGGGTTCGCCGGCACAACCAGGAGGCCTGAGTCGAGACCCGTTCACTCCTCCGGCGCGTCGTCGGCTAAGCCAGGCCGCAGTGGAGGCCAGACGACCAAGGGAGCCAGTCGGAGCTCGGGGGTCCGGGCAAAGACACCGAGGGTCGCCAAACAAGGACCCAGCGAGTCACCACGAGGGTGACCAGGTAGCCCGCCCGGTCTCTCTGAGCCCCTTCCGTCATCCCGGCTCTGAGTAATTATAAAGGCAATTATAAAGGCCCGGTTCTTTCTTTCTGGGGTTTTGGATGAAAGTCTGTGGCGCCTTGTCTACCTAAGTAGAACTGATTAAGTGCATGATTGTGTACATGATAATAGACATCGGCTGAAGGGTTTTTGCTCGTGTCTTGTCCCTGAGCCCCCATTGCTTCATTGACTGCTTACGTGTACAAATAAATACCCCTATTGTTTGAATGTTAACCTGCTCGTTGTGTCACTTTCGGCCATTGACTGCCATGATGCGTTCGGAATAATAGCTGGCTGATTATCTAGCCGATAAGACGTACATCTGGTCCGTCGGGACTTGGCGATATAAAACCGCTCGGCAATCGCATACGGAACGAGCTGCTTAAGCGGCTCGTTTTCGTGCAGGCCCCGTCGAGGTAAAAACTCCCGGTATCTTTGTCTGCGCGAATAATTAGGTACATCGACAATTCGGCGATCGACCATGTAGCGCGTGGACAGAGGGATTGGCTGGTTTATGGTGTGTTAAAAACACCCGTAGCTGGGTTTCGGCGTTGATCCGGAAGCTACGACTAGATTGTGTGTTCGGTGGGCGCGTGTGTCCGCAATTGGGCTAAGGCGGTCGTCCACACGTCGAACAGGCGGAAATCTACAACAATATATATATATATATATATATATATATATATATATATATATATATATATATATATATAATATTGTTGTGGGACGGGGGGTTGGGTGAGAAGACCACTAGGTGGGGGAAGCTATCTCTGTTCCCACCAGACTCCCCGGAATTGTAGGCCGTCGCACACGGATAATTCCGTGACGCGGCGAGTTGCTTAACCGACCATGGATGTCAATAACTCAAACGCGGGACCTAGGGTCCTCCCGTCTATGGGTTAATCAGGTTACCTAATTAATCACATGATTTAATTACCGGGGAACATGCCCTTGGTACGCCTTGTCCGAAACGGATCACTCTACCGGATCGGATGCAGCAGAGTAACAATGCCAAGGACGTACCGGATCGTTGGGAATAAAGTCCCGGCTAAACTTGGATTCGGACCATGCTGGATCAATGACAGAAAAGACAAAAACGAGCAGGGAACATTCCTAATAATAATTATTATTATTATTACAAGCAGGTGAGGAAAGATATGTGGCACAGTGAAGATTTGTTGTTGTGTGTAATGAGGGGATAGAAAGAAGCGTGGTGCGACAATAAACAGGCAACTTACAAAAGAGGGACACAGTGCAGACTTAACGCGAAAATAATAATAATAATAATAATAACGATCTTCTGCGGTCTTACTGAGGTAGACAGGCGCCATGACACACATGTACGCACACACACAGACACAGAAAACTCGATGAAGAGGGAGATTTGCAACCAGAGGGGGGGGGGGAGTTGAGGCTATGATCTCGGTACCTGTGCGCCCGATAGCATGACATGCCACCAATACTTTCCGGGGGGGATGCTCCAGGGTGCGGTACCCGACAGTGGGCGCGTTGTCTCTGGCCCAAGCCACACGTGTGGAGACTGTGTTCGTGAAGGAGGAGCTTGAGTGGAGAAGGGGCGGAGTCCAGAGGGCGAGGGTGGAGTAGTATGCGGGATCAGGTAGGCGGGTGGGGTCGATGTGGTGTAGGCGGAGACGGGGGCGGAGTCGAGGAGCAGTAGGTGGGTCGTGGCGGTGTCGACGAGGCAAAGCATGGGCGGAGACGAGGAGCAGGAAACATAGACCGACTGGGCAAGAGGTTCTGCCCCGACCTTTATAGGGCCCGGAGCTCCGGGGGAGGGGCCATGCCGAATCCAAATGTCATCACCCGAATCGGGCGCTCCGATTGGCCTCGACCCTCACGTGGCCCGCCAGCTTGGACCGGAAACCGACTCACTTCGTTTCCGTCAAGGCCATCTCAAACAGTGGCAATATTGCGCTCCGAACCAACGAGATGACATGAATCGCCCACACCGAAATTGGCAGGCTAATCATCCTGCAAAAAATCCCCGGGTGACCGGTCGAGGGTCCCGCATGCCCGTCGGGCGTTCGACCAGCGTCGATCAACGCGCTCGTTCCGCGCGAGCCAACGTAGCCCGCACTGTACATTCCCTGGCTCAATCGCAGCCTCACAAACCGCAGAGACGAGAAGACGTTCACCATCCGTGGAGAATCCACCGCTGCCAGCGAGGACCGAAGGTACATCACCATGGATAAATCCATGCACGTTTCACGAGCGGCATACGTGTCTGCTTTTCAGCAAATTCCATACAGTGCGCGCGGTTCCGCCATTACGCACGTGGCCAGCGCTCGCGTTCACACGACTCCGCTAGGGTATGCGCAGGGTGAACACCAATTTGTCGGGTATTGAGGTTAAAAAAGAACAAACCGCTTCTACCCGCACACTCGTATCCTGCCCAACATGGTGTGGAGTCGGCTTTATCGGTTTCTATACTGTTTCGTGCAGCGTGGGCGTCATGCTGGCCTTGATTCCCGTGCCGTGAAAAACACCATTCGTGCAGCCTCTTAAGAGGTATTTATTTGCATGCCTTTCTAATGCAATTGGCAATTCTCCCCAGACCATCGGAAGCTCAAGTCAATAGTCCAGCACCAACTAGCACACCACATGACTCGGCGTTGCAGTTTCCCCACCATGGCGCTACAGTTTCCCCACCATGGCGCCGCACGCACTGGCCTCCACGAGGCCCCACCTCACAGCGAAGGCACACGTGGCTGATTTACCTCAGGAATAATCAGAAAAGAAGAAAAGTGGGGATGAAATGAAGGAAAGAATGATTGAAGCAACCCTAGCTATTAGATCATCGCAACGCATTCCCTTGTTGCCCTGCTAAACAAAAGGAAGGGGACTATCTACACGCATAATAATGTAATAACTGTCTTGGGACACCTATCTGTTGTATGCATGCAGTTTTGAGAACCGCAACAATATATATATATATATATATATATATATATATATATATATATATATATATATATATATATATATATATATATATATATATATATATATATATATATATATATACACACACAACAAACCGCAACAATATATACAACGCCGGGAGCTAGTCACGGGTGGGGGTTAAACCCCACCACGACCGTGCCAATTGCCCACCCGCGCAGGATAGGGTCGCTCGTCAAATTCGATCTACCTAAGTACCTGCGCGGATGGTCGACCGGGCGATCGTACCTCGCCGCAGGCCGACTCCAGACACGAACCGCTTAAGCGGTCCGTTCCGTGCTATCGGGATAACCGAGCGGTGTTATCGTCGGCCTCGATGGTTCCGATTAATTATCGGGCGTTTTAAGCCCACTACGAACCCTTTTACGTGAAGCAGGATGGAGGGTCAATAAAGAACAGACGAAGCAAAACGGGAAAACAGTTCACACAATGCACATTTATTACACGACACACGGAAAGCACACATATACAGCCAAACAGTCAGAATGCACCTATATCAGGAAAACAAAAGAAACAACGACGCAGAGTTACAACCGAATACGCGTACACACAGCAACACTTTTACAGTTCTACTTTACAAGACACGGCGCCACATACATTTACTCAAAAGCAAAGGAAAGAAGCCACCCTCATAGACAAGGGGGCAGATGGGCCTGTAGGCCAATATGTGCGCGGGACCTGAAGGAGCGGCCAGGTCCGCGAGACCGGGTGGGTCCTACCCGCGTTCTCATGGCGCGTTGGCGGACGAGCCGCAGACGTCCGCGTGGCTGTGCCCAGACTCCGTGCTCCTTCGCGGGTTTCGTTGGCACGACGTTTGGAGTGGGGTGGGAACGGGGCTCCCTTTGTTGCACTATCTCAGCGCGGGGGAAAAGGGGGAATTGTTGATGCTCTGGGGGAGGGAGAATGGCTGGCTGGCTTTGGTCCCGCGACGAGCGATCTCCCACCGCGACCTTGTCGCCGACCGCCGTCCTTCTCGCCTCGGAACCCGAGCTCCTTGGCCTCTTCCCCCAACTCTCCTCAGCCGACTGCAGAACCCAACTCGATGCCTTCGCCACCCGACTCCACTCTCTGCCACACTCTGCTGGTGCCACACTCTGCTGCTGCCACACTCTGCTCGATGACTCTCTTACCAAAACTCTCACTCTGCCAAAACTCTGCCACAATTTGCCTTGCGCTCGGCGTTTTATAGGCCGGCAGGAGAAACATGCAAATTTCCGGATCAGGATGAGCTCGGGGGCGGAGCCACGCTTGTCCATTGGACAGAGGAAAAGTTGGCGTGAACCTCCCCTGATCCTAGAATTTGCATATTTCGATTTCACACGGACGCGCCTGGAGGCGGGGCCAAGCCGCTCCGCGCTTGCTGATTGGACGGATCAGAAGTGGGTGTGTAGCATTCTTGATCCGAATTCTCCCTCGGAAAGGCCACTATTTGCACTCGCGGCTCGGTGCGTATCCTGAACGAGCCCAAGACAGCCCGACGCTCAGTGTTCACAGGTGGTGCGGGAATGGCCGTAGAAGGAGAGAGATGAGGGTGGTGGAGGGTTTTTGGTGGTGGTTTGATGGTTATGGCGGTTCAAAATAAAGATAGAACAGAAAAACGGCTATCTCAAAGCGTCGCAGCCCGAATGAATCACATAAATTCCCTCTAAACAACGGGTTTGGGGCTAACTACACATGTACTTAGAGTTATCTCACCTACGGGGCCCTGAATGGTGGTTTGCGAATTTCCACAGCCGTAACAATATATATACAAATATATATGATGCATAGTGGTAATAAAAGTATCACACACAAATTTGCATTGTTAACCAGCGCTAAATACTCGTCTAACTTTGAAGCACTCCTTCGGCAAGAGAAAACAGGAGGTTTAAAGGAAACCAAGAGTCCAGTGTTTATGATCTGAAACAGAGAGAGATCTCCACAGAGCAATAGCAACATCATGGACCACCACCAAAAAGGGAAGTAGTGCAATGGTCATGTGCGTTTGCAAAATATTATATCAACACCAGTCGTGAATGGCCGTTTTGGACTGAATGCTTTCAACAGCAAGGCAAAAAGGTTGATACAAGGCTAATGCAAACCAAGCCAGCAGCCAGCTTTGCCAGAGAAAGCTTTCAGAGTTCTCTTTCTCCCACTCCCTCCTCCTCTTTCTGCACTCACTCAACAATGCTTTCAGCTTGGGCCAGCAGGCCTGGACTAGCCCCACACGGAGCAGGATTCAAGGGCGCTTGCCAGCCTCCAATGCCTTTCCCAAAACTCAAAACCTTCCCCTCTTGACCATCATTATATAGATTCACCTTATCTAGGCTTTATATACCATGGCCGAGCTTAAATTGAGCCCTTTTGACACGTGTTCCGGCATTTTCCAGGCCGATTTTAACAAGTAAACTGTCTTGAAAAACCACCCGACAGTCCAAATGCAGGTTTCTATGAAATTACGAATAAGGAGAATTACAAAATTATTCCAGACCTGAAGATGGTTTACTTTGCAAAGAATAGATGACTAATGTGCTTTTGTCATGGAATCTGCAGAAAAGTCACTGTTTTAACAATCTGTATGTTTCATAGCAGCCATTGCTTTTTTACAGTTGCTTCTCCCGTGTTTGGACATCAAAACCACACCGGCAGACTCGGCATGCACGCACGGTATTTCTTTCACCTCGGGATAAGCACTCGTCGTGTTGCGTTTTTACGAAACCAAAACTTTTACGAAACTTGGGCTTTCCCATTGTCAGCTTATCTGCTCACAGTAAAATAGGTGTGATGTATTCAGAAGACCGACGAAGAAAAAACAGCTGCGTCCCATGCAACACACTGGCCGTGGCTTTTACTATACCTGTGCCAGGTGCATTAAATGACTGCAATGTTCTACACTCCATGCGCGTAGCCCATTATTTGCGCCGGAGGTTCCCCTTGAATAGAGAATGAATCTTCTGCCGTCACCAGCGGAGCACGTCAAAGTCGTACAGTTCAATAACCAAACTGAGAATGAAAGCACGTATTTATTTGAGGAATTAAAAGTTTTACAACTGGTTGTAATTTCCATGTTCCATGCCATTCCAGGCTTTTTCTTTTTCTTTTTTCATGAAAAACGGCAAAAACAAAAAAATAATCACACTTTCCAGGCCATGCATTTTAGGGAAGAAAATTCCATGCTTTTTGACGATTTCCAGGGGCCCCTTACGAACCCAGACGAAGCGAGCTGCAACAAACAAGCCCAGCCGGAGACAGACATTTGACAGCTGACGTGTCTATCTACCTGTCTGAAGATGTCACTGAATTTTCAAGACACACCCATGCCCCAAGGCTACTTCGTCATCTTCCTGAACCCTTACTATGCACCTGGCTTACCATAAACACAAATATGACACTGCCCTCACATGATACACCAACAGGCAGATTATTAGGTCAGTTTTTTGTTTAAAATTTTTTTTTTTTTAGGAAAGAAGATATTGTATGCTAAATTCCCTTGCTGTACTTTCCCAAGATATCTGATGAGGTTCTCATGAATCGGATCTCATGACAGATCATCGGACGTTCTTGTAAGATTTAAGGCAACGGAAACCGCCCTATGGTCATGACGTACACAGTGTGTATGAAGTAACATCAGTCCTTTATTTTGTTGATGGTCTGGGAATGATTCATCAAAATTAAAAATAACTTCATTGTGTGGCTATCTAGAGTCATTGGATAAGCAAAGAAAGGGTGGATTTTGTCAACTGATAAACCTTTTTATTTAGTTGTTTTTTTTTTTTACCCCAATAACACCTGAACCCCTTGGAGAGGTGGGGAGGGAGCAAGAGCACAATTGTGAATGAGGAATTTAAAATTTGCACAGCCACGGTGACACCAACATACACTGGCCCACCTTGAAGGAAAGGACATTTCATGACGGTGATATTGAAGTTGACTGCAAATTAATTCCTGGATTTTACCCATAATGACAAACAAGAATTTCCATGTTCGCTAAAGGAACCACAAAATAAAGCACGGGTTTAGTCTCGCAGCGAGAATTTCATGGAGGAGTAAACTCTATTGGCGAAAGAAAAATGTGTGTGGTACAAATGTAATTTATTAACTACTGAAACAAAAAAAAAACAAGGCATAATGCAAAAAGAAGAAGAAATAAGTTCAAAGACCAATAGCACAATGATTGCAGTAAAGAGAAACACAGAGGAAAAGAGAAAAAGAGAGAGAAACAGAACGAGAAGGCCCTAGAACCCCTCTGAACATTGGGTACACAACATTAGTTGTGTCTGAAGGTCATCCCAACCGGGAAGAGAGGGAGGGAGAGAGAGATACTTATAACAACAAGAGCAGAGAAAATTGCTTTGCAACACGTTCCCCACTGATGTGATATGTTCTCAGTCTAAAAAGGATATAACTCTGTGAAAAATTGACGAAACGCCATGAAACTTGAACTTCTCCTGTAACTTATCATAATAAAACCATTCACCAAGTTTCAGTTGAATATGTTAAAGAGTATGGTGAAAAAGTCTGAAAAACCACAAGTGGGACGGACAGATAGATGGACGGAGAGAAAAACCTATAGTCCCGTCCAGTGAACCCATAGGGCACTAGTAGTAACTAGAGTTCATAGAACACATTACCCCGTACTGTCTTGAGAAACAAACAAGGATATGGGCGAGGCCTACGAGCAGCAAATTTGATTGGTCGATATGACCTAAAAAAAAAAAAAAAACGGAAGGGGTTTGAAAGTGCTAAAAAGGCACTTTGTGGTCTCCATTGTTCAAGTATATAATTCAACTGAAATAAAATAAGGATTTTAAAGTTCGTAGAAAAAAGAAATTCAGAAAGTTTACCACCGTTGATGCAGCTTATCTAACACGTCGCATTAGTTATTCGTGCCTGTTGTGTCCTTTATGACATCCTTGCAAACAGCAAGTTCACTATTCAGAATGTTTTTCAATTTTGTTTGACTGTCAGACAGGCAGAAAGAGTAAGACAAATTAAAAAAAAAATCTCACTCCTTTCGACGTATGTGCAATCAGGTTGAATTCAGAGCCAAAGCAGTGCTAAACTGCAGGTTTGTTTTCCAATCCGTGTTCAAAATAAAACATTCTATTGAAATTGTTGTTCCTCGATCATAAACTGACACTTGTAGGCAGAAGGACAGACAAACAGACAGGCAGAAGTGAACCAATTGTTTAACCCCGCTTTTCGCTTCGCGTGCACAGGGAAATAATAATCATAACATTCATACTTTCATGGAGCTATGGCATAGGTGTGCATGTATGTGTGGACGGACTGCCTTCACCCCATTGGTTGGACAGCTGGCTCGACTCCACCCACAATTATAACCTGAAGAAAGAAAAACCATACGTCCAGCATTTTGTGAAGGCACATAGACCTCAGCCTCAGGCTTCTGGTGTCAGCCAGTGGCCCAGTACATAACCTGAGTTTTCTTAATCATTTTCAGGAGTGATCATGTCAGCGGTCTGTGGCCTACACACTGCCCAAATAAAGGGATGAACAATTTATGTAATAAGTGAAGGTTTTTGTGCATCATTTCGGTTTAGCCTGAGTTTTCAAGGCTGAGCAGAGTGAAACTAGAAGAGTCACCTGTCATTTTGACGGGCTTTTCTGCCGGTAATTATAAAAACATTAATAATAGTAATTGAGATGTTAACAGACATGTTCATGTCAGGTTATGGTTACATGTTAGCAACTAACCTACAAGACAATGACTGATTAAGAAACAGCTGGAGAAAATATTCACAGATCTTATATGAATTGATTTCAGAGAATTGTTTGTAAAAATCATCATTAAATCAATCCCTTCTAAGTTGTCAACCCAGACAATCCCACCCACCTCTCTTCACTCCACTGTTGTTCTCTTTAAACCTGGGACTCCTGTCAAGCCATATGGTCGACACCAGTCATGAACAGCTGTTTTGGGCTTAAGCTCTTTCCAGCAAGAACAAATAGGTGATTACAAAATTCAACCCAAATCATGCTTTGTAGGCTGGAAAAGAATGGAGGTAAAAGTTGAACGATTAAACATGTATTTGCTGAGTTAGTATGAGAAAGAAAGAAAAACATGAAGAGAAGCAATACAGCAATACCTACGAGAGAAAGGGAGAAAGGGAGAAAGAGAGAAAGAGAGAAAGAGAGAACAAAAAAACACACTTTCCATGAATATGATGTCTTGGGAGGATACAGGAATTCCTGAAGGAAATAGAGGGTCCTGATTAAAGGACAAGAAATATGTTGCTGACATCTGTCATTGGGATATGCACATGTTTGTCCACACAATGTTCCAACTGCCATATCATCACGTTTAATCTTCATCCCTTGTGTCTAAAATGGAAGGATAATATAACAACAGTTCATTGAACTCTTCCACTTTTTTTGCTGCAATTTTGGCAACATTGTCCAATGGAGACCAATCTTACCCAACTTGGAGAATGCCAATTAGCTGACTTTGTGACCGCATGAAGACACCGCACGATCTTGTATTGAATCGCTCGCGACTGGAGATGCACTTGAATGACGCGTTCCTACCTGTCCCGTAACATTGTGCACCGTCC
>NC_140970.1:89451491-89518991 GCF_056783735.1 Eptatretus burgeri | reverse complement strand
CACGCGGGGGCTGATTGGCTCGATCGCGGTGAGACCGAAAGGTCCACCCATGACTGGTTCCCGGCGTTAGTCCGAGAGGGTCACGACTGGATTGTCCGTCCGGTGGGCGACGTGCCGCGATTCGAGTTACGTGGCCGTCGCACGCCGGCGGGCGCGAAGACCGCAACACTGGTGTCAGGAGTGGGATACAAATTCATCGCCCTCCTCGCGGCACTGGTATCGGAGAACAGGAAAACGGGCTCTCCTGTCTCCAGCGAAATTCACGGGAATCGGTCCAGGGGTGAGAGAAGCGACCCCCGATTCCCTCCAAATTACGAGCGAGCAAATTAACCCTTCACGAGAAGCAAGATGGCGTCTCAAGGCGAGCGGGAGCCGGGGGTATAAGAAATGTATATGTGTAATAATGTAGGATCCATGGCCCAGGATGGAATCCCCGAGCAGGAAATGTTGATTGTGCAGGAACACGGACTCGCCCAACTAAACCCAGAACCTGAAATGGGTGCGGCAGCGGCCGCAGTGTATGACACCTCCCCCCCCCCTCTCCACCAAAACCCTTCCCCAACCCTTGCCGAAACTGCTCAGCTGAGTGCATCCAACATGGCCCAGCTATGCGCCATGCTGGCGGCAATGAACGAAAAGATGAATGCGAAAATGATCGAAAAAATGGATGCAAACACAAATGAAATGAAAAACGAAATGAAAGGCATGAACGAAAAGATGAATGCGAAAATGATCGAAAAAATGGATGCAAACACAAATGAAATGAAAAACGAAATGAAAGGCATGAACGAAAAGATGGATACAAATACAAATGAAGTGAAAACGACGATGGATGCGAATACACAGCAAATAAACGGAATGGAAGCAAACATGAAAGAAGAAATGAAAGAGCTGCGGGGTGAGACGCAGAACATGGGCCGATGCCTGCAGGCGGGCATGAAGGCCGTGACCAGGGAGCTGGGAATGGCGACTCCACGTGTGGGAGCAAACGAGCTGGGTGGGGGTGCAACGGCTGACAGGCCCGCGGTGGAGGCGGGTGAAAAAATAATTCGTGGAACGTGTTGGGCGAGGGTCGTGACGATGACCGAAAGGGAAAAATTAAATGGGGAGACCAAAACGTGTGAGACGAGACACGAGGTGACGACAACAGAAATAATAGTTGAGACAAGGGAGGTAAAGGGTGAAGAGTTGGCAGAGACACGGGAGATGGGAACGATAGAGGGAAGACTGCACGATGAAGACGGGGTAAGTGACGCGCACGCACACACGGAGGTAGTGGAGGACAATGGGGGTGAGCTCGCGGAGCGTGTAGGGACCCGGTGCGAGCACCTGGATGGCCTCCTCCAGGAACGAGGGGAGGGAGTATGCCCCCTTGAGGTGAGTCACGACCAGGTGAGTTCGGTCGTGTTTTGCGAGGTTGAGGGGACGAGTGCGGTGGACGGGTGCACGGAGAGCTTGGGGGGTATGGAGGCCCCGGAGACCCTTGTGGGGACACGAATCCCCAGTATGGTTGTCCCTGTGTGTGTGGTGCAAGGCGTGAGTGCGTCCCCGTGTGTGGAAGCGACCCCGTGTGTGAGTGGTGTGGTGGCGATGGTGCCGGAGTGTGTGCTTCCCAGCGCACCGTGTGTGAGTGAGGCCGTGTGTGTGAGTGAAACGGCCAGTATGAGTGAGGCACCACGTGTAAGTGGTGTGGTGGCGATGGTGCCGGAGTACGTGCTTCCCAGCACGCCGTGTGTGGATGAGGCACGGAGTATGAGTGAGGAACCGCGGGTGAGTGCCCCCGCGTGTGTGGATGAGGCACCGCGGTTAAGTGCCCCCGCGTGTATGAGTGAGGCACGGTGTGTGGATGAGGAACCGCGGTTGAGTGCCCCCGCGTGTGTGAGTGAGGCACGAGTGAATGGAGCACCACGTGTGAGTGGTATGGGTTGTGCAAGGGAGACCGTGTGTGTGAGAGAGCGGTATGAGAGGGAGATGTCGGTTGGCATGCGGGAGCACGCAGCCGCGTCTCCCGGTGTGAGTTTAATGGTGTGGACTGTGTGCGTCGTGACACGCAGGTGTGCGTGGGTTGAATGGAGACGACGAAGGCGACAGAAGAAAGAAAGCCGAGTAGCGGCTGTAGTTGTTTCGAGGACCGTGCCGGGTTCGCCCAGCAGTGAGCACGCGGTTCGTGCTGTGCAACGCACGAGACCACCACGTGCTCGCTTGCGAGTGAAGTCCCGGTCCGGAAACGCACGCGGTGGATTTGCCGATCCCGCGGACGGACAAAGTTTAGGCAGGTAAATGGATTTGGACCGGACGGGTTCTCCACGCGATCGTGTGTGTTAAGCTCCAACGGGCAAAGCACATGTGTTCGCGTGGGAAACCCCTCGAGACGTGGGGCTTGTTTTTTTTATGCGCACGGTGACGCCATGGCTGCACGTGGGGTTGGAATCCGGCAGGAGGGGTATCTCTGCCGGATGGTCCCGTCCAAGGAGGGACGAGGAACACGTGCAGCTGCATGACGTCACGGACAGGTGCAAAGTGCGCGAGCTCTGAGTTGCCGCGCAGGTGCTGCGCATGGAAAAAAAAAAAAGCAAGCCTCACTTTCGGGTGTACAGGATTCCTGGGCAAGGGGTGAAAGACCCCCTTACCTGGGCACAGGATGAAAACTAGTTAGGGGGAAGGGTTAGCTTAGTTAGACCGACTTCATGGGGCAGGGGTAAGTCCTCATGGAGTCCGTGGAATGGATTAGTTAGAGGGATTGTAGCCAGATTTAGGTTGGGAAATAAAATGATTTATTTGGAGACATGGACAGACTTGTGAATGTGTAGAGGGGACGTAGCTTAGCTACGTAGGTTAAATGGAACGTGCTGTAGTTTAAGGGACGACGTGGGAGCACGAGTTAGTTAGGGGAGGTAGTTAGGAGGATGGCAGAGTTCAGCGGTGTGTGTGTTGAAGAGTTGGTGAGTGAAGTGGAAGCATGTGCTTGGTGAGTGAGTGAGGCCAGCGGGTCTGTGTGTGTGGAGTGAATGGGGAATGCATGGTGCGATGAGTGATTGGGGGGAGGAGTGACTCCCGCCCAAGGGACCCCGGGGTCAGTGTAGAGTGAGTTAGTGGGGTTAGTCAAATTGAAAAATGGAGGTTGTTTTGTTGTTGGTGGGAGTGTAGGCTCGAAACCCATTTGGAGGGGTGCAGGAGCCCTGTTGACGGGCTTGGGAGCGTGGCTGCGAAAGGTGAGTATCGCTGAGTGGGTACCCCGGGCACCAGGCTAGTCGGCCGCGGTAGGCCATGGGCCCATGGGGGGCCGGGATAGAGTAGTGGGCACGGGTGCGCCTGCTTGGTGCGGGGGCCCGGGGCGCCATTAGCCGCGTGGGCAGTGTTGTGGGCACGGGTGACCCTCGGAAAGGGGCCCGTGAGGCCGGCCTGCCACGTGTGCGGTTCAGGGGAGGTGCCATGGGGGGCACTCCCCGGTGTTAGGGAGCTGGTAGGCTCGGAGGCAGTGTAGTGCCCGGGGGTGCCATAGCGGGAGATTCGGCAGAGGGTCGTGCCTGCCGGAGGGAGCCACGTGTCCCAGCCAGGAGACCGTGTGAGGGCACGGAGAGAAAATTGGGGGGCGAGGCCCGAAATTGTAAGGACACCAACACAGGCGACGGGAATCTGGGTTGTTAGAACCAATACTTTAAGCGAGAGGCGCTTGTTGAAAGCCCCGGGGTAGTTTAACAGTTAAATGGTTAGGGTAGATTAGGAGATGTACCCCTCCGCACCATCCATCCCCTCGCTGTCGTTGTGGGCCGCTGGACCCACTTGGTGTTAAGATCGCCGAACTCTGGGGAGGCCATTCTGAGGCTTCGTTGGGCCTCGACACAGGACGTTAGCTCTCCCTTATTCCCCTCCGGGAAGGGAACGTAGGGGTTGGGAGTAGGCTAGGTGACAGGATAGGTTAGCCGAACAAGGACGATAAAGGGGGTTAGGGGACGATTTATAGTGGGGGAGTAAAAATAAAAACAACAACAAAAAAAAAATTAAGTTGGGGCTAAATTGGGGTTTGACAAATTAAGGGAGTGGGTATGTACAGTGACAGGCAAAGGCGATAGGTTGGGAGGGAGACAGGTAGGTAGGTCCGAGCCCGCCCTCCAAGTGGCCAGCACCACCGCACTCCCTCCACCAACCTCCACTGAACGGCAAGAGCTGGCCAACTTCATCGGCTGGCCGTGTTTTGCTTCAAGGCGGAGGCCGGCCAACTTCATCGGCAGCTGTTGTTTTGCTGCAAGGCCTGTGCCATCGGCTGGCCGTGTTTGCTTCAAGGCCTGTGCCGGCCAGTTCATCTGCTGGCTGTTTTTCTTCAAGGCCTGTGCCGGCCAGTTCATCTGCCGGCTGTGTTTGCCTGCAGCGGCCTTCTTCTGCGGGCTGTGTTTGCCTGTTGCCTTTGCCATGCCATGCCCACTGCCCCTGTTCACCAGCCCCCGTTCAATTTTTGCTTTGCCCCCCCTGTTCGTTTCCATGTGCGCCAGGATCTGAAAGCAACAGTTTGCAAGCTGCAAGAACTGCCCTGTTGGCAGCTACAACACGGGCCTGCAGTGGCGGCCCGTGCACCGTGTTTGTGTTCATGCATCCATTCGTTGTGCTCATTGCGTGTGCCACTTGAGCTGGCACGGAGACTGCGTTGTGCGGCCCATGCACCGTTGTGGTTCACTGCGTTCAGTTCAAAAGGGAAGGCCTTGGACTGCGTGTGAGCAGCCAGCCACGTTCCCTGTCACCTGCATTGTTTGAGCCAGAGACTGCATGCGGGCAGCCTGGCTCCCTGCTAACTGCTTTCTTTTTGCATAGTTCAATGATCCTGGGCCATGGTTTAGTGTAAAATTTGTAAGTTAAGGTTAAGATGTACTGTACATATGAGTGCGCCCCCGGCATGTTTGTCTTAGCGCCGGCAATTTTATTTAAGTCGTCCGTATGAGTGAGTTTGTTTAGGTAGTTACGCAGCCCTCAGGTTATTTATTTTGGGGACACGAATACCATGAATGTCGCACTCAGGGATCCGTAGGTAAAATGTACTAGGGGAAAACTACACATGATGGCACACGAAAATTTGACGACTCGGGACGAGTCTGTAAAAAGGGAAGGGGGTAGTGTTGTGGTTACCAGATTCGCAAACCACCATTCAGGTCCCTTAGGTGAGGTATCTCGGCAAGTGCATGTGTAGTTAGGCCCAAACCCGTTGTCTAGTGGGAATACATGTCATTTATGCGAGCTGCGACTCTTCAGGATAGCCGTTTTTCTTTTACTATCTTTATTTTGGACCAACCGCCAGGATTACCATCACAATTACAACCACAACCACCGCTTCACCACAACCGCCACGACCTTCCCGTCACACCTCGCCACCGTAGCATCACCACCGTTCTTGCCCCGCTGTGGGTACCGGTGTTGGACTCATGCAGAACGCGCGTCGAACAGCGTGTACAAAATCACGGATTTTCTGCTTCAAAAACGGATCAAAAACGACACACGCCCACTTTTTGCCGTCCAATCGGTGAGCGAGGGGCGAATTGGCCCCGCCCCCAGGGCGATCGATATATGCAAATTTGTGGATCAAAAAGCCTTCACGCCCACTTTTTCTCGGGCCAATGGGGAGCGAGGTGAAAGGTCAAAGGGAGAGAGTCAAGAGTCGGAGAGAACGAGGGGTCGGAGAGTAGTAAAAGTCGGAACGAGGCGAAGGAGTCGGAACAGAGAGTCAAGACTTCGCGGGCGGTGGAGCTGCTCGTCGTGTGCGTTGAAGTCGGAACGGAGGGGACGAGCTGTGGAGAGGCGGCGAGGGCGAACGAGGGGGTGCTCGCGTCGTGCAGGGAGCTGCACCCCTGGGAGGCCGGCAGCGCGACCTGGCCGAGGTGGAGACGCTCGTCGCGCACATAATAAAGATCCTCTATACCCCGAGCATCAGCAACCCCCTCCTGTTTCCCCCCGCGCTGAGATAGTGCGACCAAGGGGGCCCCGTTCCCACCCCCTGCCAGGCACTGTCCACGAGGCCCGCGGGTTGCGGGGCCATCGCCGCTCCGCGTCTCATCACCAGACGGGTAGGCCCGACCTGGTCTCGGCCCCAGGCCTACCTCATTCTTGAGGGTATTTCTTTTCCTTGGTTTTGGGTATGTGTTGTCGGCGCCGTCTGTGAAGTAGAATTGTGTAAGTGTTGCCGTGTGCTCGGTAGTCGGTATTAGCTCTGCACTGTGTTTTCACTTTTATGTTTGCTTTTTGTGTAAATGGAATTGTGTTTTCTTTTTTTGTGTGCATTTGGTGGAATTGTATTTGTGTGCTTTCCGTTCGTCGCGAATAAATGTGCTTTATTGTTGAACTGTCTCCCGCTTCGCTTCGTCTTTTCCCCCATTGAATCCCCATCTTGCTTCACGTAAAGGGTTGGTAGTGGGCTGAGTACGCCCGATAATTAATCGAACCGTCGAGGTCGACGATAACACCGCTCGGTTATTCTGATAGTACGGAACGGGTCGCTTAAGTGGCCCGTGTCCGAAGTCGACCTGCGGCGAGGTGCGATCGCCCGGTCTACCCTCCGCGTGGGTACTTAGGTAGTTCGAATTTGGCGAGCAACCCTATCCCACGCGGGGGCTGATTGGCTCGATCGCGGTGAGACCGAAAGGTCCACCCGTGACTGGTTCCCGGCGTTAGTCCGAGAGGGTCACGACTGGATTGTCCGTCCGGTGGGCGACGTGCCGCGATTCGAGTTACGTGGCCGTCGCACGCCGGCGGGCGCGAAGACCGCAACAATATATATATACATATATATACATATATATATACATATATATACATATATATACATATATATACATATATATACATATATATACACATATATACATATACATACATACATACATACATACATATATATATATATATATATATATATATATATATATATATATATATATACATATATATATATACATATACATATATATATATATATACATATATACATATATACATATATACAAAATATCTTCATGATAAGAGAGATGTCTGTGTTATTATTTTTCTCAGAGATGGCCAAAAAGATCTTCATCAAACTTTCAGAGGTTCATCAGTGAGTGCTGGGAAGTGTTTTGGCAACAAAAAATAATAATAAAAATAAAAATTGGATTTAATTTTATAATTATTTCTCTATGGTGCTGAAGCCTTTGTATCTGTGTGAAAGGGAATATAAAATGATTAAATGATCCCAACCCCATTCCTTGGTGGATATAGGGAAGTGTTTTAGACCCCCCCTTCCCCCAAAAATAGGAAAAAAAATTTGATTTCTTCAAAATGCCAACACGATTAGAATAGCGCTGGGCAACACGGGGTACCCCTGCGATTGTATTGTATTGTAAATTCAAACAACTTCATTCACCAGGATATGTTTTCATCCATCAATCCCCACCCCAACGCCCAAAATATTTCTGCAGATACATTATCTTGTTGGCATAACACAATGACCAGCAGGTTTTCTTTCTCCCAGCACTGTGTCCAGCATAGATTTTCTGGCTTTATGTCAGTTCATCTGTAAAATTAGAAGGCAGTGACTCATCCTTACACATTCAACTGTCCTTAAAAAACATCAGTCTACCTCCTCACTTACACATTCACATAATCACAATCATCAGCCATTGCCAGGCAAATTAAAATATCCCACACAGAAAAAAGTAGACCCTCAACTGGTCACATAAAGAGCCATACAACCGCATAGGCAGCCAGACAAACCAACTCCTTTTGACCTCTTCTCCAGGCCTGCTCAAACCCCTTGCCAATCTGACACAGAACTGCCCATGGCATCTATGGAGTGAGTACAAAGAGCGGCGTTTCACAGTTAAAATAGCACTGCCCGGCTGCTCCTGAATCGACCCAAAGGCATATATTCATTCAATCAACCAAATCTCACCATACCAGCCTGTTCCTCTGATGACACATCATTCCATATTCTCATTTTTATACTTTATTTAGCTCGTCTGCCTCCCCAGCTCCCCAAACTCATCAAAAGGCTCGTTTACACCATACCTCAAGGGCCAATGCCACCAAGTAGGTAGAGCACAGCAGGAGGTTTGTGAGAGTCCAATTTGCTTTCAATGATGCCCTGTCGTTCAAAAATAACCCAACAAATGTTTTTATATGTGACGTCATCTATTTTCACATACACCCATCCAGCCTGCAAATAAAAGCACCCGATATTCACGTACTACGGGTTGGGATGCTCACGGCTTTCCTTCTTTGCATTCCCTTGATGTGGTTTAATGTAAGCATGAAGGATTACGAAAACTACATATGACGCGATGTGGACCACCCAGTGGCTGTCTTGCATGATGATGCTGTCTATGAATCACGGTCCATGGCTCCGTAAGCCTCCAACCTGGCCCTAAGCATCTGAGCAGGAAAATCTTGCCGCTCAAAGACCTCGTGGCCGTTCAAAGTGAATGTAAATGGAACTTCTACAGCTATTCTACCACCCGGTGCCAATTAACCGTTCAGAAATGGTGGACATGGACGTAAAGACTCCGTCTCAAAACTCACAAATGAAGAATCCAAATTTGGGTCTCTTGAGACCATCCACCTCACTACAGGTTTGTGACTGAACTCTTGGGAGAGACAGGTAAAGGAGAACAGCAAAGCTGTGGATATGGAGACTCAAGAGGAAAGGAGTGAAAGCCAGAGAGCAAGACAGAAAGAAACGTCCATCACTTTTGTCCCCCCCTCCCCAAACCCCAAACTTCCACAACCTACACTCCCCCCCCCCCCCCCGGTTCTCTTTTTACTCTCACTCTATGCCTCTCCTTTTTTTCACTGTTCTCCTGCCAAGTGTCACCATGACAACAGCCTGGCCGGAAACTCATTAATTACATTAACGAGAGGCAGGGAGATGGAGAGGAACAGTGCTGAGGGAAGGAGTGGAATAGGGAGGTAGAAGAAGGGAAATAGGGGGAGGTTGGGAAAGAGAGGTTTGGAAAGAGGACGAGTATGTAATTGATGAAGTGATATCCCGGGTGATATTGATGAATTGTAAATTTTAAAATGGTGTACCATAAAATGGAGGTAGTGAAGAAAGAAAAGCTATACGATGAGCAGAATAAGGAGAACAAACAAAATATGGGAGATGGGGAAGAGTGGGTGGTTTGGGGGGGGGGAGGGGCGGTGAGAGATCCTGGATGGATGGTGAATGAGAGTTAACAAAAAATAAAAATAAAAAAAAGACAGACAGGAAGATCTCCTCGGCTCCCACAGCTTCCAATGTTCCCACCAGACTCTGGTTCCAACAGCTGCCTCTCCTCACAAAGCTACTCCTGTGCCCACCCCCTCCTCTAAGCAGCTACAATTCATAACCCCACCCTATAGTTATTTATTTTACAGTTCCAAGGCCCAACGACTTCAATCTCAGTTCGTTTTCAAGCTCTCCTCACCCCTCGCTGGTACAATGAGCGGATGTGAAAGAAAGTAGAGCCAGGCAGAACAGCACTCAAAGTAAAAACTCCACTCCCTCATCCACGCACCCCACCATCAATCGGTCTGTCTTTCCAGCTGACTGACGATTCGCCTGTCCTGCTGTCTGGTATTTTGAGCCCATTTGTGGCTGTCCATCAGCAATTTCTTTGTCTCCATTTTTACCCAACTTCGTCCGACTCAAACGTGTACTTTTTCAGCAAGACGGTGGTGGACCCTTTTTTGAATCGGCAATCAAAGATTTCATGAAATTGAGGCCTTTTTCAAATGGAGATTTGCAAGTTCAATGAAATTGGGACGCACAACGACAGTAACGATACTTCCATCGTTGTGGATTGTGATGCAATGCATGTTTGCCGACGTACAATGGGCTCGAAAGCCAATACACTACCGCATGGGGTAGTGTCACTTCCACCCTTCGAGAGAAAAAAACGGCCATTTTTTTGTTACACCATCCGATACTTATTAGTAGAACAGACAAACAAACACAAACCATCTGCAACCTTCTCCGAAAGCCAACCCTCATCTCCCACACACCCTTATTTCAAACTAAAGAATTAAACATGAAACAACAGCATACTGCATGGGGAGCAAGACCTAGCAAGACGAAGAAAGAGAATGATGTAGATAGACAAACACGGGCAGAATGCAAAAATACTAAGAGAGGGGAAAAGGAAAAGCAGAAAGGGGATTTCCTGCTCGTGCATCCAGTGTAACGTCTCTGCAGTTCTTCCCTGTTTAAACAGGCGCCACCTTCCCTCAGTCTTCTTTCCAGATATATATATATATATATATATATATATATATATATATATATATATATATATATATATATATCTCTCTCTCTCTCTCTCTCTCTCTCTCTCTCTCTCTCTCTCTCTCTCTCTCTCTCTCTCTCTCTGTGTGTCTCTCTCTCTCTCTCTCTCTCTCTCTCTCTCTCTCTCTCTCTCTCTCTCTCTCTCATCATATTCTGTCCAATAGCTTTCCCAATCTCCTCCAAGCACACCCCCTCTCCCTACACCCACCCCCTTTCCCCGAGCATCCCTTCCCCTGTGACCCTGCTGACCCGTGTTAAATCAACCCTTTGGACAATTGTAAAGAGAGTGAGAGGAGAGAAAAAGAGAACTCCGTGGACCAGGATTGCCAGTTCTGCACACCAACAGCTGAAAAGGGACGGTGAAAAACGTACAACTAAAGACAAACCCTTATGATAAAGGATTATTTGATCTTGCCAGGTGAAAGCTCAACATCCAGCTGTAGGATATCCTTTAATCCTCGCAAGACTCTCAACAATCAAAAGCACAAGTCCAACAAGAAGAAGTAAATGGACAAGCAGAAAGAGACAAAAAAAATGGAGAAATGCAGAGGTGGAAGGACAAAAAGAGAGCTTTCTCAAAGCAAGCAGCTTCTTTTGAAATTCCTTTCCTTTCCAGGCCACTGGGGCTGAGAGAGAGAGAGCAGAAAGGATAGCGGTGGGGAGACCGAGGAAAGTAGGGAGGGTGAAGAGAAAGAGAGCAGAGGGACAGCGGGAGATTGGGCACAAGAGGGAGGGTGACAGATAGATGCCAGATGTGGGTCAAGGTGGCTGTTGCCGTGGTAGCAGTGGTTAGTTACAATTCGACCGTAGATCGGAAGGTCCTTAGTTTCCAACTCCAATACAAACCTGCCTCCGTTATCACAATGTCACGGATTCAAATCCTCGGTAAAATGGAGCAAAGCAGCAACCTCAATATGGCATGACAATCAGGTATTAGAGAAAAAGAGGTTAATGCATGACATGCAGTCTCTTTCGGCCGACACCAAACCACTCAGCACCTCCTATTCCATTGTTTCTCAGCAACAATTTCAGTCAGGTAGTGGTAGAATGATGACAAAAAGTTTCAGGCTTTAAGCACAACACCACCTGCTCATTCCATTTGCAAATGGTATGGCCTGTAAATGAGCAATTGCACATAGAGACCCTTTGGCCATCATGCACATTGGGTCATTGGCCACATCACGACTTTGTTAACACAATTTTTTTTTTTCGACATACCTTTGAGACTCAAGGAAGAGCGAGGTGACAAGAGGGTAAAAAGGCAATGAACTGACAATGGGGTAACACAGTTGGACAAAATAATCAAGGTAATGAAGAAAGAGAAAAAGAAGAGAAGGAGATGAGGGAGGGAAACATAGTGACCCGCACGTAAGAGGCTTGAGTTCGGCTAGGTGGGGTTAATGGTGATCAAAAAGCTTGCACTCAGGGATGGGCAGTGCCATGAGGTTGTAGTACACCACCTGCATGAAACCCTGGAGGGAAGAGTGGGTTTCAACAACTTCAGGAAGGTGGTTCCACAAATGAGACAAAAAGAGGAGCAAAAGAGTTGAGATGTACAGTAAGCTTGGACTTGAGGAATTTAATGAGGGCTTACTGGAAAAAAAAGAAGTGTAGGCATCTGAGCGGTGGAGGCCATTTGGCTCATCAAGCCCACGCGATGTTCTGGAGGTGCCGTGCGGGTCAAAAGGCAAAGGGAATAGAGACAGCAAACCAGACAGGCATTGTAAAACAGAGACCACTGACCTATTTGTGATGTGCCAACAACAGACCACATATCTGGCGATGCCAGTAATGTTGAGCGTTTTAGATTCCACAGAATCCAGGTGAGACAGATATGATGTGATGCTGAGGTGCCAGCCCATAACGGAGAGCAGTACTCCATTGAGCTATGGTATAGGCCTTGTAGGCTGTGAATGTCTCTGATTTCCCAAGAAAAGACTTGGATTCAAGGAACGGAACCTCTTCCAGTGGCTTACCATGGAAACAGATAGGTGGGTTTGTTTGACGATTCTTCCGGAGTAACAAGATGAGACGCTTTGATTGAAAGTCAAAATTGAAAGACTTGTTCCATGCATTAGACTAGCTTCTAATCAATTCCAGATCATCAGAATGACACAGTTGTTGCTGGCCTGTCAATGAGACGAGGGCAAGTCCAATATAAAGTGGAATTATCTGCAAAAAGAGGAAGAGCGGGTTTTCCAGGGCATCAGAGAGGTAATTTATGTCGACGTGGAGCAACAATGGGTCCAAGACGCTGCCTTAGGCACTCCAGCCTCCAATGGGAGAGAGAGAGGGATCCACTGATAGCAATGACTGCACAAATGGAGGAAGTCAAAAAGCTCGGTATAAAGGTGGCCTTATATGCCACGTGCAGCTAGCTTGGCAGGCGGAGCAGGGTGCCAGACTGTGTCAAATGCCTGAGGAATATCCTAACTTGGTGTTTGGAGTCTTAGTTACCTCCAATCATCGTTGAGAGAGCAGCAGAACGACCAGGCGAGAATCCATGAACTGATGATCAGAGAGGAAAGACTTGACATCAGCAGCAATTATGGATTCCCAGATTTTTCTATTAATTGGAAGAAAACTTACCAACTAGTATGTAGTTTACAGTCAGTTTTTGTACCCTTCTTGTGGATGCAAGTGATGCTTGCTGACTGACTTACAGGCAGATGGGAGGTGGCCAAATGAGATGGACAGGCTAAAGAGCACAGACAGAGGAGAAGCAAGTGTATCTGGGTTGTTAAAAATATCCTCACCAATGAAGGGTGGGTGTAAAGGCAAAACCTGATGACGAGCTGGTAGTATAATTTGTGGATGAGCAGGCATGTATTATAAGCCAGTGTGAATGGTGAAGCAGTCAGTTAATATCACATGGTATCGTTGGTACATTAGTACAGCGAGATTGATGTCGAGAAAGGGTGTTTAAGTACTTTATCCACAATTTGCGCTCTACACAAACTAGGCTTTGCAATATGCACTAATGAAAGGTATCATGAAGGTAATTTGTAATCTCTGGGTGTAAAGTTCGTTGTAAATTTGTAACCAACCACCCCTACTCCCACCCCAACCACAACCTCCTTCCCACGCACCCTTGAGAACCTCTGTAGGACCCTGAGCCTGCAAGCTGTCATCAATGTTCATGCCCAAAAATCTCTGCAATTGCTTAGAAGGCTTCACTAAATGATGAAACAAAGCTCCACTCATTGGATAATGCACAAGCCCCTCCCACAGTGAGTATCAAACTGTTTGAGGGCTTCTTCTCAAGCAGGCCTTCCCGAAACACCAAGATAGAAAGGAATGTCAGTGAAACAGCTTGAATGCAAAACAGAAAACGAAGGTGCCACGGAATCGACTTTTCGTAAAGTAGATGTTCTCGTACAGCATCAGATATTCTCACATGGATACACAAGGAACTTGGACACAAGAGGAGGCCATTTGGCCGATCAAGCCCATGCTACATCGACACCATATTATTCAATCGAACAGTTTATCAACTTAAATTCACAGGGGGTGTGGGGAGGGATGGAGGAGTGGGGATGAGAACAGTGGGGCAGGCACAGACTTCACCAGGACGTTTTATACACGTATACGCATTATTTAAAACCAGCAGAGTACCCGCCCGACAGGCGATCTTGTTCCAAGCATGCAACATGTTCTTGTGACACATACCTCTATTTGGGTGGTGTATAGGCAACTGGCAGCTGCCTCAATCACTCCCAAAATAAAAAATAAAATAAAAAACCAGGGTTACGTGCATGAAGCAAAAAACAATTTTTTTTTTTTAACTATACACCAATTGGCGTCATGCTGACCCTATGGAGCTAGTCTGGATGCAATTGACCCAGAACTGTAGGAAGAGTAGCGCGACAAACAAACAAAACCACGCTGGTCCGTGAATTACAGTAAGGATTATAAAAGAGGTTTTTTAAAAAAAATTGTTTTGTTCTTGGGTTTTTTGGTGGATGGGGGAGCGAACAGTTGAAGGATGAGGAATGAATAAACCAGACAGCACATTCACCTTTTGATGAGACCCTCTCAGAAACTAAAGAATCACGACATGTGTATACAATCACCTAGCCACATCTCAACTACCCACCATTCCTGACAAATCCATGTACACCTCCATCCCCAATGATTCTAGGTAGCTATCAAACACAAATTTAAACTTATCTACTGTGTCTGTTGTCACTACCTTTTCAGGGAGACCATTCCATGCATCAACTACTCTCTTGAGTGTAAGACCTTTACATTACTATCGTACTCACTCTCTTATTGGATCTTTACTCTCAGCCTGTGGCCACTGGTCCTGTCACGGTCCGATTTCCAGTTTCAGACCGCTATATATCTTTGTCTTACATGCTAAGACACCGCACCTCAGAATGGCCTATTCTTTCAATGTCACACGAACCAGAATCCAGTTAGAAATCCACATTCTGTTTGCAAGTATGAATAAAACGTGTTGGGCTCAGGGCTGCCTCACGTTCTGACTTCCTTGGTCACACTTTCTGATTCTATGGGCACGTGAGTCTCACAATATGATATTCAAAATTAACTCAACTTGACGGTACATTATGTCACATATGCATCACATACCATCAAGTTGAAAGAAAAACTTTCAGTTACCTGTATTATCTTGTGAAGCTCACGTGCCCGCTCTTCAAAACGTAAGACGAGGCTGTCTCCACAGGATTCACTGTTTCGATTTCAAAAAATTCCAGAAAGGGTTTGATAAATTTATCGCATTTATTAATTTCCAGGTGAGATTTGACTTTTGTTCCACTTTGAAGTGATCCGTATTAAATTTGTCACATTAGACAAATTTATTAGACATTAGATTAGATTAGACAAATTTATTAGACATTATTAGACAAATTTATTAGACATATTGTCACATTAGACATCACCCGTCCACACGGTCACACCACTTCGGATCGCATCGCTTTTCTTCTGTCTTCACGCTCCGAAAACATTCTCTCCAATTGCTGGTGTACACGTTTGAGGGCAATGTTTGAGTCTCCATCGTTGGACACAAAATCCTTCAAAGCTGTCTCACTTGATCACTTTGTCTTTATTAGGATATTCCTGAGACTCTGTGGTGATCAACGTCTCTGGCACAGCAAAATAACCAGATGGGTCCATGAGCGGGTGCTAAATAAGACTACAACGCGTCCTATTGGTCCGTCATGCTACAATACGGCGTCTATGTACGAGAAGAGTCAACATCGAAAACAACCACTGACAGATGTTAACGGAAGGCACTCCAGTGCCTGAACATCACTTAAAGGAACTGTTTGTGTCAGGTTAAGGTACAGATTCTGTGCTCAGATATACTAACAACCAGAGGTATAAATATACTGGACTGCATTCTGCTGATCGAGTAAAATAAAGTCGGGCCATATCAATGGAACAATCGAGCTCATTGATGGAAATTTGTTCCACGTTCAAAAATTGTAATAATCATTGCCCTTTATAGGCATTCACCGAGGATTTGCGCACACCTGGATGTGCAAACTTGAAGCAGGAGTTTTGAATTTGGTGAGCGTGCCGGTGATAACTCGCCCACTCTTCGTCTAAAGATCCCGTAGGATCTTTAATGTCCACCAATAAATGCCAGCAACTGGGATTCCCAGTTTAACGTCAATCTGACGGTTTATTGCGGGCCAAGAATCGAGCCCAGACTCATTGATGGCACACGCCCCACCTGCAAAACCCCAATCTGATGGTTTATAGTCGTGCTGAGAATCGCACTCACACCAGACAGCTTGATGGTAAATGCACGATCTCCACACCATCCTGTCGCACTCAATTATTACAGTTATTCCGAAGGGCATAACGGGTTTACATGCAATTTAAGTGTTGCGTTCGGGAACTTTTGAAGAAGAGAAGGGAGGACGATAGGAGAGAGAAAGGAAGGTAGGGGAATTTGGAAAGAGTGAGGAAAGAAGTGAAATAAGTTTTGGAAGAAGTAGGAGACTGGAGGGAAGGAACGAGACATGTATTAAGCAGATATGAAAAAAAGAGGGGATTTAAAATTGCACCATTTTACATAATAATTAGGTGGTCCTATAATAGCCTTTCAAGTTTATAGGTGGCAATTGTAAGGGAGGCTGTGGAATCGTGGTGAAAATGTCATTTGCTTCCGAGCAAAAAAAAAAAATACTTTGTAAACTTCGGTGAGTTGATAGGTTAAGCAGAGATAATACTGAACTCAACACAGATTTAGAGCAGTAAAAAATATATATTTCTTATTATTATTTTATTTATTTATTTATTTTATTTATATATTTATCAAGGGTCATTTTAAGAAATTACGCAATTTCCTCTCACACTGGAATCTCTTCACTCTCAGACTGTATCGCATCAAATGACAAACTAACAATTAACGTTTACAAGTACCCCCATAGTTATCATATCATGACCTCCACCGCTGAGGGTGAAAGGAGGTTATGTTTTCACCCCTGTATGCCTGTTTGTTTGTTTGTTTGTGTGCAGGATATCTCAAAAAGTTGTGCACGGATCCAGATGGAATTTGATGAACAGGTTGAGTGTGTGAAAAGGACGAACCGATTCCATTTTGGTGAAGATCGGATCTGGATCTGGATACCATAATTGTTTATTTATTAAAGTGATTCTTCACCATTGAGAGATAGGGCTAAAAACGATATAGTACTGTGTAGCATGATATTTCAGAAATGTATTGGGCCCGATATGTTCTCGTGGAACAGGCATTACGTGGCAGAGGTATGCACTCTACTGAGTGCCCTTCTAGTCAGAATATATGTTGCTCTTCACCGGCACAACACAACAATGGGCACACCACACAGACACACACACACACACACACACACACACACACACACACACACACACACACACACACACACACACACACACACACACACACACACTCCTTCCATTTTCCAAAAGCCTTTCTCATTTTATAGACCACTTGCAAAGTGTACTGCCGGTTCAGCTTTGTAATGTTCCAAGATCACACGGTAAACTTAATTTGCATCTCTCAATATGAATGTCAAAGCATTCTCCAGGGCAGCTTGATAAAGTCTGATATCTTGAGATGAAAGAAATGAACACACAAGGGACTTGTGTTTGGAAAATTATAAACCAAAACGAGTAGCTCAGAGGTGAGTGTCATGACACCATATTTAAGCAATTGGCCACTCCTGCAGAACTTACGTTGAAAGCACCGAACACACGTACCTGCAATAAACCTGTACATTTTCTACATCATCTCGGGCTAACGGAGGTACAAATACGTATGTTCCACCGACCTTAGGAATCTGCCAGATAAATGAATGTAAGATGTGAGATTATGAACTCACACTTGTTACATTATACAGCGATGAAATGGCAGACATTCGATTTAATTATTAATGCTAGTGTAGTTTTTACATTTCATTTAACTCATCTTCTTGTCATTTCACCTCATTACCACTTCAAACACAATATATATGTGTGTATATATATATATATATATATATATATATATATATATATATATATATATATATATATATATATATACACATATCATATTATATTGCAGTATAATTACCTGATAACAACTGTTCAAGCCACTCCAACTAACAGGTGCTCGTCTTTGATGATTCAGGCTTGCTCTCTACTAAATAATTTTTTCCCCATCCCATTTCTTGAAAAATGAAGAACAAATACCTCGAGAGTTTTTACATTTCATTTAACTCATCTTCTTGTCATTTCACCTCATTACCACTTCAAACACAATATATATGGAAAATATACAATTATACATGTATATACATATATTATATTGTAGTATAATTATCTGATAACTACTGTTCAAGCTACTCCTACGAACAGGTGCTCATGCTTTGATGCTCTCTACTAAAGAATTTTTGCCCCACCCCATTTCTTGAAAAATGAAGAACAAATACCTCGAGAGTATTTGAGCATGTGCCCATTTCATCATGACGAAAGATTCGCAACAATGTGATCAAGAGACAAAGATTGCGGTAACCAAGGAATACACAGCTCTCCGACCAATGAAGTCCATATCTGCTCTCAATAACCAAACAAGGACCACATGGGTGTGACGGATAACCGGCGTTGCTGTCTGGGAAGAATCCGTTGCAGTCCAGGAAGCGTAGGAAGACAAGACAATGACCTCAACCTGCCAAGACGCTCCAGGTATCGATAAAACGAAGCCGGTCACAAAAACCTGGAAAGCTGGAGAGTTCCAACCAAAGTACTCACCAAAGCAACACTTGCAGAGTTAAAACAACACTACTTCTTTCCCCTCAATAACTTTTACTCTTCCCCAGTGTGACTCATGAAACTCTGACTTCATGTTGCATCTTTTTCTTCCTCAAAAGTGCAATCTCAATCATTTGTGTGCCACTGAGGACTGACGACTTGTGTTTGCAGCAAAAGGAGAAGTGGCTTGCGTACACAACTATCAAATCTGATTACCTTGAATAATCCAATGCGTGGTTCCTGTTGAGAAATTCGGCACTTGATCGTTTAGTCACCTGTCCCATTCTGCACCACTAAATACCCACTTAACAACCGCCTAACTCTAATTTAACAACAGCCTATTCCATGAACGATGACCAATTTATTTTGCTCCGTTGTACGACTGGATATTTGATCAATTGCGAGTGCACATACCTCGACGCTGTCCTGGCAGCCCAACAGTCATTAACGACAGGTCAGTCATTTCTGAATGTAGCGTTGGCAGGATAGCCTAAAGATATGTGCACTCACCTTTGAGATTGTTAGCCTGGGTTAAAATCTCAACCCGGCGATAAACTGTGACTGGTGTTTCACATGCAAGGCGACGAGCACAGTACAATGGAAGGACGTTAAGCTGGAGGACCCATCCGCCAGCACTGAGGGCTTTGGTAGCCATTAAAGATCCCACGGCCTCTTTCACAAAGAGTAGGCGAGTTATCACCGGCACCCGAAGCAAATTACAAATCTACAACATTTAAGCCTCACTAGAAAGACGAAGACATCACATGCCCATCGACAAATTATCCTAGGCCATCTTCACCTCAATCGTCCTCATTTCTGGTCTTTAACCATCTGGTTAGTACTCAGAAGGCCATTGCTTTATTTAATTTTTCAATGTAACTTGTAAGCCCAGGAGAAGGGTAAGGCCCATTCATCAATAAGAGTCAGCCCCAATGAGGAGTCAACCAGACAAGGTGGGGGCAGCCAGATAGTCCCTACCCTGAAGGTCGTTAATGAGCCAGCTTGGTTATTTTTGGGTTTTTTTTAACCAAGGATCTAATAGTGCTGTGGCAGTTCTCATGAAACCAACTCGACTTCCTGAATCATAGAATCCAAATTCATAACAGCGAACTCCCTTCACCTGGATTTGAACCCACAACCTCAACTATGCCAGTCCAAAGTGTGCTCACCAACAAGCCACCAACGTACCCTACCGCACAAGACGTCCATTTTATAACTCCCATTGTACCAAGGATGTAAAGAATGCGTGGGGTGCTCCATTATTTGTTCAGACTTCCTCATGAAAGTGAAAAATGATGATTTGATGGATTTCTTTCATTTTTAAATGTACTCAGACTCTCCCACTGCTCGCTCAATGATGACTCAGCGATCCAGACAGATATGCATTTCTAGACAGATCCGTGTGTATCCGAATGACCCAGTGCACCGGCTTATGAAAAAAAATGATACGAAAGAGAGAAAGAGAGAAAGAGAGAAAGAGAGAAAGAGAGAAAGAGAGAAAGAGAGAAAGAGAGAAAGAGAGAAAGAGAGAAAGAGAGAAAGAGAGAAAGAGAGAAAGAGAGAAAGAGAGAAAGAGAGAAAGAGAGAAAGAGAGAAAGAGAGAAAGAGAGAAAGAGAGAAAGAGAGAAAGAGAGAAAGAGAGAAAGAGAGAGAGAGAGAGAGAGAGAGAGAGAGAGAGAGAGAGAGAGAGAGAGAGAGAGAGAGAGAGAGAGAGAGAGAGAGAGAGAGAGAGAGAGAGAGAGAGAGAGAGAGAGAGAGAGAGAGAGAATGTGGGCAGATAAGAGTATAAAGAATGTGTGAAAAGTAATTTTTAAAAAGGAAGATGTCAAAGTGATTGGATCACTCAATGGATGCTATTTCATCATCAGGATATCAACTGAAAGAAGGTCTGGAGAATTAAACTCTCGGACTGTACTCCAAAGCATTAACCACAATGGCTTCTTGGCACGGCATAGTGAACCGTGCCGAGCCGTGGTGAATCCTGCTGTGCTGTGCACGGCAAAAGAAGGTTTCTGTCATTTTATGTTTTATCCCTCCCTTGCTTCAGTCCTTTTATCTCACCCTCATCAAATTTTAGAATCTTGTCCAGCGTTGGAGCAGGATTCAGCACGGCTCAGCACGGTGCGCTTTGCTTTGCGAAAGGGGCACAAGATACATGTCTCCCCACATAAACACATTGGTGTTATGTATATACAAAAATGTGAGGAGGAGAGGGAGGGAAAGGCGGCGAGGAGAAACCGCACACACACAGTTTGAGAGCTAGTCTTTATCCCTTGACATTATTCTCTTGTATGAACTCCATACACAGCTGTAGGGGTTACAGGAAACTTGAGTGTGGGGTACAGCAAAAGGAAGAAGGGGGGTAAACAGACAAAAGCTTGTACGTGTGTGATCGGAATGAAGAACAAAAGCATATACATACAAGGAGAATACAGCGAAGAACAAAAAACTGCTGGAAAGGAAAAGGAAAGACAGAAAGAAAGACAGAGACAGAGAGACAGACATAGAAATCTGGCTGCACATGCTACATTCCGACAGCCTGACGCATTCACAGACCCTGTGTCTGGCACGGCGTCAGCTCCAACCGCTCTCCCTCTCTCTCCCTCTTCCTCTCCTCCTCCCTCCCCCACCTCTCCTCTCTGCTCACCCTTTTTTCCCCTCTTTCCACCTCTCCCCCACCGACACACCCTTTTCCATGCCACGGCTTCTTCCCTCGAGCTCCCTCGTGCAACACACGGACCACCATTCCAATTTCTCTCCCCGTGCACGCATCCCTTAACTCGCACAGATACCTTCGTTAAGCTCATTTCGCTTCATCTCCGTCTTGGCATGAAACGGCAACGCAATTTGATGAAATTCTAATGGAACCAACTCAGTTTTGCTCCAGTTGGGAGACGCCACCCACATTCACCCTTCTCCAGCCACACAGGGCCCCTATATACCAGCGGCAACCTGGCCTCAGTCTAGTCTCAAAACATCGCAACCGGTCCAGGCGTCGGTCATCTCAGGAAGAAAGAAACAGGATTGTCATGGTATTAACTATACTTAAAACTGTTTCTGAGCATTGCCATTTGATGCATACTCCCTGAAATTCAAGTTCTAAATGTTCTTTAACATTTACAAATGAGGCAAACGGCCCTCTTGGCAAAACAGTGGAGAGAAAGAGCGAGGGAGAGGGAGAGTCTTGGCTGCCAGGTCTTTCGAGGCCATTATCATGCTAACGTTTGACTCCTACACCCCTTCCCCTGCATTTACACATATTATGCACCTCTCTGAATTGGCCCCTTTTTTTTTTTTCACAAAACCCTAATCCTTTCCCAAAACCAAATCCGAACCCCACCCTATGAGTAGCCCAAAGCCAAACCAAAATACCGAGATGACACTGGCACAAACGCTCCCCACAAGCCCTCACCCAAACTGACACCACTTCTTCATTTTAATGACAGTTGGAATCTCCTTCCCTTGTTCGCCGTGTGTTTCACAGAACTTGCAGCATAATTCCCGGCATGATGGTTTTCCTGGAGGTCAGAAGGGAAAGTCGGGCGGTAGACGGTTGATACAGACAGAGACACAGACAGCGTGTGGTTAACCATTAACTGACCCCGACATTACTGATGGAATGAGAAAGCGAGTTTAGGCCATTTGCTAATCAGTGGCACAGCTGCTGATCCCAGAGAAAGTTCATAAAATTAAACGTAATAGAGGGTTGGGGGTGGGAGTGGGGTGGTAAGGTGAAAGCGAGAGAATAAACACATGCTTTGCCTGAAGTGGCTCAATGAGACCAAATCATTTAATATCGAGAAAAGTGTACAACAAAAACCACTGTTGTCATAATCATGCCGGAGCTTGTGCGTTTTAATCAATGGAGAGTGGGTGTCGTGGCCACAAGTCGAGAGGTGGCCGCGTTTTGCAAGTTGTCCGTCATTACAAATTCCAGAGGCTCCCTCCCCTCCCACGTCATATGTGGATCACCTCATCCCATAGTATATTAGATCACCTCATCCCATAGTATATTAGCTACGTAGAGAAACACGGTGATACCATGTTGACCTCGGGGACCAATCTCAATCGTTACGGCTGGAATAATGATTTTTGAAAAATGGACTAATGATCATATAAATGATGAGTGACTATTCGAATATATACGTGGTCATGTCTTTTTTATATTTATAAATAATTAACCGTTAAGCCTCTGAGGCTTGCGCGGAAAACGCATCTGGTTGGACAGAGCAGCCTTAAAAGGTCGGACAACATTATTCCTGCATGTCTCATTCGATTTAGACTCGTCCTCCCAGAGCTGTGTACCATCGTTAAATCTCTACACCCCTCTATCCCGGCCCCTCTTCCTTTATCATCTGGTCTTCCTTCTTCATTCTCGCTTTTGACTGATAACGACATTGTACGCGTCTAACAAGGACAAGGACATCGGAGACATTAGGACATGATGGAAAAATGAACTCAGTCGGTGTGATTGGTAGCTTGGGTCACGATGTTACAAGGAATAAACACCAAGACCATAATGCAGATAAGCTCGACCAATGGTACAAAGGTTGAAGGCACAGTTAGACTGCTTTCTTTTCTGGTTTGGTGGTAGAGAAGGAGAGCATGGATGTGAGGAAGGTGCCAGGCAGGAAGCAGGGAGAGGAGGGGAGGAATAGAGCGTCTGGCTATGGCTATGTGGTTTGCGGAACCACTATGGCTAGACAGGAAGGGAGAGGGGGGAGAGGGAAGGGGTGAAGGCTAAAGCTATAGAGAGGGAGAGAGAGACAGAGACAGAGACAGAGACGATAAGAGAGACAAGGACAAAGACACAAGTACACACAAAGACACAAATTTAATACATAACTTGAAAATATTAGAATTATGGAAGCCAGGTGGAGGAGGGGTGGGTGGCCATAAAAACACAGGCATAGTGAACGAAGGACATAGGCAAATGCACCTAGCAACAAAGGACTTTAAATAAAATTTGAAAAAGGTCCAAGGTGTCTAACCATGTGGCCGTATCTGAGGCACTCGGTGGCTTACTAATAATGAGGTTTGTGAGCACTGCTATGAGAGTGGAAGGTTGGCAAGCCGGAAAAGCGCTGGGTTTGTGGGTGCAAACCGCAATGTCGGCCATTCGCACGCCAGTCTGCAGGAGAGCAGTACGAACGGCAACTCGGTGGCGTAACCTCTCTGCATACCCCCTGAATGGACCTCACGCAATATGTGTGTGAATCTGTGAAACATGGGCTGGTGGCTGGGGGCTGGGATAGCGTGAGTGGATTGGCGGCGGAGGGACTTGGGTACTGTGAGACTAAGAGCTTGGGACAGGAACTGGGAAAACCAATAAACAAAGACGTCCCCTTTCCTCTCCAAAGAGGTTGCGACCACATATCACCCTACATTGGGCCCCACCTGCTGCCCCCAAGAGAGAATTTTGTCTGCACGACAGGATGCCTCCCTCCCTGACTCAGTCCTGGCACAATCCCGACTTGAAGAGGTCCAATTTATTAAAAGACGCCTTGGTCGTGAAAGCCTGCATTCACTAGTCATCCATCCATCAATGGAGCCAGCCCTCACACTGCCGCAGGTTCCTCTTTCTTCATTGGTTTTGGAAATAGTTGACGTCTGTTTTGTGTCCACAATTCGGTCTCTGTCTGTCTGGCTCTTCCTTCCTCTCCAAAAGTTCCGGTTCCATTTTTGTGGAAGGCAGACAAGAAACACAGACACGTGTTTGACACGATGGTGAAATTTCAATGAGAGAGAAAAAAAAAAAACCTTTCAAAAAAGAAGCAATTAAGTATTTTCATGGGTTTAGTGCTCATAAGATGCAACATCAAAGGTCTCCAACGGTTAAAAATCGGGATTTAACGACTATGAGTGTTTCCATCTGAACCCCAGGCTCATGATTTTGGTGAACCCAGGTTCAAATCCCAAAAGCCAAATGGGTTTGTCCATCATCTACTGATGATACACGACTATACGTAGAAGTACAGTGACATCTACTAATGTCCTTGTCCTGCATATGATGGGTGCATAAGCTCCTCCACAAGCCTTAGATCGCTGTAAAAAAAAACAAAAAATTATATATACACTGTATTAACATACTTTTCTTTTTCTTTTTTCCAAGGTCTTACCATCCAAGGTCTAACACACTATGGCACTACAGACACAGGCCCCCATAGAATTACGTGACACACAAATCCTAAACCTCCACATCCACATCAGCTGACTCAGAACCACGTAGCATTCTCTTCCAGTCAGCCAAGGCGTACTGACCGCGTGCGTAATCGACAACATGCAGGTATGGGTAAGCTTCATCACTGTGGTTATCTACGCCGCCGTGGAAATGAACCGAGATACAACCCCTCGGTCATTGTTCAGTACCATGACCGACTTGCCGTTACAACGATATGCAGAGGCAGGAAGCTATAAGCAGACAAGGGGTAGGAAGAAAAAGGAAACAGAGACGTGGTCGACACCGATAATGATCCTTCACAAGAAGGGCGGAAGGAGGGCATTCGAGGGTAGAAGGACAGAAGGTACAAAGCATAAGGTTGAGCACTCACTTTGTCCTCAACCATTCTAGGGGATACCAACTAGCAAGTGGACAAAAAAAAGATCGATAACAATGTGGCCGTTTGTCTCAAAGGACACTGGCATTTCGGAGCAAGTCCATGGTGTGTGTGTGTGTGTGTGTGTGTGTGTGTGTGTGTGTGTGTGTGTGTGTGTGTGTGTGTGTGTGTGTGTGTGTGTGTGTGTGTGTGTGTGTGTGTGTGTGTGTGTGTGTGTGTGTGTGTCATGAGCGAGAGTGACCAACCATGCAAGCACAGGCTAAAATGATGCGAGGATGTAAGCACAAAGGAACTACCAAATGAAGATCAACAAAGATATTTCCAGATAGATGTGGAAACAGGCAGTAAATTTTATCATTACTTTCTCGTTTATTTTCGTCCCCCTCTCCCTTGATAATCTCCAGATGCTCCCGTGGTTGCCACCGTCGGTTGCACACAGCAACAGAGGCAACGGGTGGAACAAACATCCTCGGACCATCAAAAGAGTCAACCAAACTCAGGTTTCGAGGTAGGTCCAAGCCACGGCACTCTCCTGCCGTGTCCACGGATCCACAGCAATCTGAACGATTAAAGCTTTTTAAAAAAAAAAAAAAAAGTTAAAAATCACTTCATTCCATTTTAATCAAGTCGAGATCTTTCGCCCAACTTGAAATTCCAAATGAACTTCCCTTTCCACGCATTTCGAATTTCATTCCAGGCACATCCACATCTCTCATCCACCGTCAATCTGCAAGTCCAAAGTAACATCAAATATCAATTCCATCCATCATATTCCTCTTTGTCATCCACTGGTTTGGCTCAACTTTCATGCCCGACTCGTGTCCTCACCTTTGCCCCTCCTGGTGGTCTTTTATTCCAGACTCCAGCTCCGTTGGCTCCGTGACCTGGAGGCACCATGCCCGTCTGGGGCTCAAACTTCTCCTTGAGTGCGGTGAGGCGGGAGGTCAAGGTGTCCCGTTCCGCTCGGTTCGTGTATTCCTCACTCAGGAGAAGGTAGCAGCGCCAGCGAGAAGAGTCAAAGCCCCAATGGCAGGTCCGTTTCTCGCCTCCGCGGTGTGAATGGCAGACGAAGCGTTGGGGAGGGAAGAGCAAGCGGCATTCACGACATTGCACGCAAGCCGCCCTCGAGTGAGTGTACAACTCGGGAACCATGTAGCCCTTGCAGCGGCCAAAGCACTCGTGGTAGACCTTCACGCTTTTGTCGACGCTGGAGAGGCCTGAAGTGGGCGAGGACGGTCTTGGGGAAACTGCCGTGGAGTTGGGAGAGGTGGACGAAGAAGACACGATAATGCCTTTGCCACGGAGAGCACTTCGACCGGCGTGGTGTTGCTGCTGGCCCAAGTGTCCTCCGGCCGGACTCGCCCAGCCGTACAGCAGCGCGTTCACAAGTCTTTCGGCATCGGTTTTGGTGATGAGACCGCAGGAAGGGGCAGCGAAAGGTAGGACACCTGTGACCTTGAGGACTTCCAGCTGACCAGGAGCACAGCGAGAGCAGTAAATGTGCAGCTCATCGCAAACGGCATTGATCTGCTGCAGAGAAAAGTCCCGAAGGACCGTGTTCAGCACCTGCGGCAAGCAAAGGCGCTTCTCACCTCCGACCAGGAAACAGGCGATGAACTCCCCTTCGAGCAAGGTGCCACAACACTCGGTGGAACTGTCCGGAGGAACCAAGAGAGGTCCTGGGAGAGGTCCTCCCGGGGTCACCAAACCGCTCCTACAGTCACCTCCTCCTGGGAAGATTCCTCCGAGCTCCAGGTCCGCGCACAAGGCAGAGGCTCCAGCTGAGCAAGCGCTGGAACCACCGCCTGGAAACGCTCCGACCGAAGAACCTCCAGAACCTCCGGTAGGGAAAATCGCACTACCACCGGCAGCAATACCAGCAGTTCCAGCAGCACCAGTACCCAGCCCTGCCGCCTTGGAAGCCAGAAGCTGCTGCGTCCAGCGAGCCGAGAAGGCTGCAGGACCTCCCAGGGAGCTAACGCTGCTCAGGGAAAACTGGCGGAGCGTTCGCTTCAAACCAGCATGAGCCACACTATCCATAGCGAGCGGCGCTAGAGGACGGGGAGGAGGGGGAGGGAGGGGGGTAAGGGGGTTAGGAAGGACAGCGAGCGATGCGGTAAATGAGACGCAGCGAGATGGACAAACAGCGGCGACGAAGACAGGAGGATGGAGCGACACGGAGGACGATGGATGACTCGACGGGAGGACAAACTCACTCAATAATAGTCTTTGGCGGCTTTCACCAACACTCGCTGATCACACTCCCCTCTCTCTCTCTCTCCTCTGTCCGTCTGCCGTCCGGCGCTCACTCCCACCAGCACACTCCGCCTCGCTTTTCTTCACGGTTCCCTCTCGGAGGCACCGAAGTTGTGCGTTCGTCCCGCCTGGCGCCGGCGCCGGCATCGGCGGTGTAGAAGAAGGCGGAGGGAAAGGGGAGGAGGGAAAGAGACGGAAGGCGAGCAGACGACGAGACGGAGGGAGGGAGGAGAGCGAGAGACAGAGAGACGAGAAATCTCTTCACAAAAAAAAAAAAAAAGATTAATAATAACCTACAGGAGGTTATCGTTCAACTCCGAGGACGCGACATTCGGTCTTCGATAGGTGGACAAACACCGAAGTGTGAAACACGAAGACGAAGAAGAAGAGGAACCTGATGCTGAGATAGCAGTGAGTGTGAGGGAAGAGAAAAAGCGCGTGAGGTTGTTGCTGAGAAGCAACCTCTGGCATTGAACGCGAGGCAGGAATGTGGCAGGAGAGGGAGGGGCGGGAGGGAAGAGGAGGAGGCGAGGGGAGGAGGAGGCAGTGGGGGAGCTGGGCGGAAACGTCTCGCCTGGTTGTGAGGCGGCGGGGAGGGAGCGACTGGCGGCGAGAGGACGACGATGACGACGTATGGGGGAGACGCACAACAAACAGGCCAAAGCAGGCAGACACGATCGTGATTCTAAAATATTGTTTCGAAAAATTTGAGAGTGCCGATCAGTCGGAGGAGGGGGGAGGCGTCTGCACATCAGGACGATGCTCTTCAGGCCACCACCCGAAAGGTAAGGGTGAAGGTCACGTGGGTTTGCAAAAGTTTACGTCAACACGAGTGAGGTGAGATCACCGACTCGATGGTGGCGACAGAATTCTGGCGGAAACCGTGAGATGGACGCACGGATGGACGAACCTCCAGCGAGTTCGTTGCAGACACGCACGGACTCACGGACACACATCTGGGTTGGTAGACAGATTTTTTTTTTTCCAGCGAACGACTCCATCTGCTTCATGTTTGAGCGGAGGGACGAGTACGAGACCGACATCTGGACAACTCGGGACAATCAGGACCACCCCCCCCCTCCCCAGAAAAAAAAAATCTGCTCCGTTTTGTCTCTCCAGGCCCAGACCTTTCCACCGGCCCCTCCCCGCGCCATCCTCGCGAGCCCGTCAAACAACAGTCTGGTGGCCATGGCAACAGCGGCGCGTGCGTCACCGCCGTGCACGACCCACTCGCGCAGCTTCCAAGGCTCTCCGGGACTTTGGGACGCGCACCCGGTTCGCGGCCGACACGAACGTCCCCGCTCGTGTGACTACCACTCGTCATCGTCGCTCGTCACAGCGCCATTGTGACGCCGATAATAAATGGCACTAAGGTTGCAGCGCAGCGATTAATATCCTCGGACGTTACCGGAGCATCTATTCGCCAACCTGCTAACTAAATTGCCGTTGGTGTTATCTTAATCGCGTTAATTTTTCTTATTCATAGAAACTTAGTTCGAGCCATTAACCATTACTTAACGAGCCCGTCCCAAATCACTGCATTTCCTGCGCTGTGTGCGCTCCCTGTTGTCATGCAAGAGATCGGCCCTCCGGGCAAACGCATACATTAATACAGAGTGCCCTCGGGGCTGATTCGCAGGTAGACGGGCGGCCAGACGGCTGGCTTATTACAGGTGAGCAATTTGATGGGAGTTCCACGACGGAGAGAAATCGCACGTCCTGCACCTCTCTCGTTTAAACCCCGCCTCTGTTTGCCTGCTGGGCTCTGTTAGACAAAAACGGTGAATAAAACAAAACACCACGCTGCTGACAATGTCAAACACGGACATCATGGTGAAAAGGGTCTTATGAGACCTCAGGAGGCCATTTACACCACTGTGCCTGCGATTTACATACAGTGTTTACCATGATTTTCGCCTTTCGCCTTTCATTCCAATGGCGGAGAGCTTCTTCATTGAAACCCGCTGATTGTGAACGTTCCAGATTCAAATATTCCACCCCCTGCTGGGAAGGCAATGGCAAACCGTCCGCTGCATTTCAGCCGAGTTGTAGCGTCACTGCCGTTCTGTAGATCGGAGCACGAAGAAATCAATGATCAGACCGCTGAAAACGATGCTGCCATTCCCCAGCCTCAGTACAACACCCGGTCTTCCATTGAGGTCTCCCACCCAAGCACGAACGGAATGACCCGAGTCCATTGCTCTGGGATGTGGAAAACCGATTGCGCCAAGATCTCCAGACTTGATGCTGCAGTCAAAATGACCTTGGCACGGCAATAATTTGTTTGTTTTTTTCTTGCACACGAAACAAATACACTACTGTAACACCGACCCCCAGAAAAATGGAACATCAAAATCAGATTCATGGGCCATTATCATATGCCTTGTCGGCCTCTCCGGGTTCCCGGTACGAGTCCGACACGTTGTAACAGCCACAACAGCGTGTGAATTGGAAGTCCGAATCCACCAAGTGTCACCCCCGATAAGGCATCGCTGTCGTATGCAAATAAGGCCGAGCGAACCTGACTGCAAGACTTGATCCAGGTGTATGGTGTTGACTCACCATTGCCAATTACCCTGGAATGGGTATTCCTTAGTCACCACCAGTACAGATATCTATCTTTTTATACTAGTGTGTGTGTGTGTGTGTGTGTGTGTGTGTGTGTGTGTGTGTGTGTGTGTGTGTGTGTGTGTGTGTGTGTGTGTGTGTGTGTGTGTGTGTGTGTGTGTGTGTTTTTTGATGAAACATGAACATATTCTCTCTGCTAACTCTCCCCTCTCCTCTCCCGTCCTCTCTCCTCCCCTCTCGTCCTCTCTCCTCTCTCCTCCTCTCTCGTCCTCTCTCCTCTCTCCCCTCTCTCCTCTCTCCCCCTCTCTCCTCTCTCCCCCACTCCCCTCTCTCCCCTCTCCTCTCTCCTCTCTCCCCTCCGTCCTCTCTCCTCTCTCCTTTACCCTCCACCTCTTCACTCTCCCCGCTCTCTCTCCCCCACCCCCGTCTTTTTCTCCTTCCCCCCTTTAGTATTGTTACGAATCTGGCAGCCATGAGCACACAACAGACAGGTCCCCGTCGCTCAGTTATTTCGTTAAGTATATGTGTATAGTTAGAATCCATCCCCTGTGTCTAATCGGTGATTAAATGTTCGTGCGCTGCGGAGTTATTTTGATAGTCGGGGTTTTCTTTTACATTTTTACATCACTTACAACAACACCTTCACTCCATCCTGACACCATAACGCTCGCGGTGGGCGGAGTTCAAGAAGGACTTGGCGTCTCTCTCGACCAATCAGAGAGATGCGAGCGAGTTTGGCGTCGGTCGGCCAATGAGAGCCAACGCAGGACAATATTACTCCTCTTCCTGTTTGAGGGGCGGTCCGCATTGATGCCCGCCACACCCCCCCCCCCAGTCCAATCAGTGGACTTGGCACCCCTTTTGGCCAATCACGGGGGCGACGAGAGCATTTTGCGCGCCAAAACCGTCCAGTGAGGGAGAGCGGGTCGGAGGAGGCGGCTCCTCCCCTCTGGAGAAGGAGTGAATAATTGTTCGGCGCAATCCGACTGGAGGCAGTTGGAGTTGGGGTTTTGTTTTCCGGATCTTCCCGGATCGCCTGGCCTTGCTTGCTGGCGCTCGCTGCCTTGTCCGCACTCGCGCTGGTTGGCGTCCGTCCTTCATCCTCCGTCCCTGGTACTTGGAGTGGTTGCGGGTTCGAGTCCCGCCGATCCAGAACGTCAAAGACCACACAAGGTGGACAGGTCCAAGATAGCTCTGGCCTCCAGCTCACCCTTTCCTAGAGCTGGAAGTCTTCAATAAAGACCCGACGGGGTCCATTTCTGGGTATCTGTGTGTGCGTGTGAGTGTCCGTGGGCCCCGTCTATAAGTAGAACTGTTAAGTGCTTTTTGTTGTACATTATTTGCCTTGCTGAGTTGTGATAACTCTGCTCTGTGTTCCCCTCCCGATTATTCTTCCCCTCGTCCCCTGATTATTGTGAATAAATTCCCCTCTTGTTGAATGACCCAGCTCGTCCTTGTCCTTTCTATCATTGGTTTACTGCACTGTGAACGGGATTTAGGAGGCTTCATTGTTGCCGTAATCGTGCAATCGGCCCGGCAGGAATCTGGTACTCTCCGCTTGGGGTACGACTCGGATCCGGCTCGATAACGGCCCGGATTGCGCAGATCCTGCCGAGGGTGAATTTCCCCGGCAGTTTGGATGACGTGGGTATTTAGGTATTGTTACGGCTGTGGAAATTCGCAATACCTCATAAAGATCCCCAGCTCAGTTATTCCGGTAAGTTTATGTGCAGATAGATTTCCCCACCGTTGTTTAAAGGGATTTCTTCTTGTTCACCGGGCTGCGACCCTTTGAGATAGCCGTTTTTCTTTTTCTATCGTTATTTTGGACCAACCATCCCTCAACAACCAAATCGCCACCACCAACATCGTTCCCAGACGTCCACAACCAAACAACCACCACCTTCGCTCCTTTACCTCCACACCCGTCAACGACTCCACACCATCGCCTCACCTTCATTCGCCAAACAACCGCCACCTTCGCCTTTTTACCTACACCACCATCAACCACTCCACACCACTAACATCGCATCACCTTCGTCCCTGAAACGACGCCATATTCGCGCCAGCAGCGGCGGGATCTGAAGGAAAGGACATCGCTGCGGGCAGAGGCAAGGGTTCTGTCAAAGGCTGCGCTGTCAGTGCGAAACGCTAATGATTTCCATGACGTCGGCTTTCTGGGGGTCAAAGGCTGCGTTGTCAGCGCGAGGCTCTGATGATTTCCAGGACGTCGGCTTTCTGGGGGTCAAAGGCCACGCTCCCTGATGATTTCCACGACGTCGGCTTTGCGGGGGTCGGAGGTCAAAGGGCAAGGGTCGATTCTCGCTTCCCCTGGCCCTATATAAGGACGAGCAGAACGGTGCTCCGGGTCAGTCAGTCAGTCGGTGGAGCCAGCAGTCCGGAGCTTCGGGGTTGTCGACCGGAGGGTGAATCTGTGGAGCCGTCAGTCTGAAGCGAGGCAGTCGAGTGGAGCCCGGAGCTTGGGGTTGTCGATCGGTGGAGAATCTGTGGAGCCGTCAGTGTGAGTGTCGGGCGGTTTTTGGCGAGTGCAAGCCGGGAGAGAGTCGGAGTTGTTGGGAGTTAGAGAGAGAGTGACGGAGCAAGGATGCGGAAGGTCGCTCGGTGGCTAAACCAGAGGGCTACGTGGAGACCACAGCCGGGGAAAAGGCTACGTGGAGACCACAGCCAGGGAGAGCTTGCCAGCGCCAAGGCAGTCCGGGGCAAAAGAGCATCCACTCGCTGAGAGAGCATCAACTCGCTGAAAGAGCATCAACTCGCTGAAAGAGCATCAACTCGCTAAAGGAGCATCAACCCTTCTTTTTACTGAGCATCTGTGCTGAGAGCTCTGGCAACCCCGTTCGTTCCCCCAACCGCTCTGCCGGCTGAGTGGCGCGAGCCTGCGCGTCCGTGTGGGGAACGCCGGACAGAGCTCACCGACCACGCCAGGGGCCCGAGATCAGGCACGGCTACGCTAGCTGCCGTGGGAGCGGGACGTCGCGACCTGCCCACCGTCGCACCACGAGGGTGCGGGTAAGACTCTTCGGTCTCGTGGGCCTGGCCGATCATCCAGGTTCCATGCCACGTACGGTCCACGGACCCTGTCTGCCACCCTTGTCTTTGGGGGTGGCCATTTATTTGCTTTTGTATATGTGTTGTGGCGCCGTCTATTAAGTAGACCTGCCTAAGTGCTTGTGAATAAACGTTTGCTTGTAGTCAGTGGTATTACTTTTCATTACTTTCTTGCCTGTTTCCGTGTTTCATTCATTGTTGACTGTACATACGTGCATGACTGTTGTTCATTGCTTTGCCTGCATACGTGTGGTTTCAATAAATGTGCTTGTTGAACTGTATCCCGTTCGTCGTGTCCTATTTCCCTTTTGAACACCCCATCTTACATCGCGGAATAAATTAGTCGGGGTTGTAAGCACCCGTGGAGTAGAATCAATCTGGCGAGGTCGGGCAATAATAACCGCTTGGTTATCGCTGCAGTATGGAACGGACCGCTTAAGCGGTTTGTGTCCCAACCCGACCGGCGCCGAGGTAGGTCGCCATGTCGACTGCCCGCGCAGGTACTTAGGAAGATCGAATTCAGCGAACGACCCTATCTTGCGCGGGTAGACAATTGGCACGACCGTGGTGAGGTTAAACCCCCACCCGTGACTGGTTTCTGGCGATAGTCCCAGGAGGGTCACGACTGAATTGTCCGTCCGGTGGGCGACGCTGTTGCGATTGGAGTTAAGTGGCCGATCGCACGCCAACGGGCGCGAATTCGCAACAGTATATTGAAATTGGCAATTGACCCTATCCCACGTGGTCGACCTATTGGCGATCTTCGCTCCGATAAGGGACCCGTGATCTTTCGGATTTATCTGAAAGGTACGACCTAGATTCCGGGTGTTCGGTGGAGCCGACTCTACTGCTCCACCTAGCGGTTGTTCTCGCCACCGAAACTCGGCCCCACAACAGTATTAACGTCAGTGAAGTGATAGGTGATATTTGCTCATATTTAAGGTTTTTTTTAAAGGCAAAAGGGGAAGGAATTGTACAAGGAAGCAATCATAATAATAAACAAGAAAAAAAGCAATCAGAGATTGCAGATCCTCGCCAGGACTTGTTTTGTGTGGTGTTTGTATAGTTTTGTGTGGCGTTTGTGTACTGGTTTGTTACGTAATTAATACGAGACATAATTAGAACAGCAACTTTATAAATGCTGGCAGTGATGACTGGTTCAGTCCTTTCAGAGAAGATTTTTGAAGGTTTAAAAAAACAATATGGCTGCCTAATCACGTGACCGATGACGTCATCAAAAATTTGTGGACCATTTTATCCCAAGATAACCCTCAAAATTTTTCATACTAATTTGATGTAATGTTCTCCATATGCAATTATGACGTCATAACAAAAGCAACTATGACATCATAACAAAAAAATCACACTCATCCCCCCATGAGTACTTGCTATGTGCCAAGCTTCATTTTTTTTCCTTGGTGCGGTTTCAGAGATGCAGAGGTCCAACGTTTTTCTCTTTTTCCAATATGGCTGCCACACCACATGACCTATGACGCCATAATTATCAGTAAACATTCCACATGAGTAGTCGCACCAATGGTGAAAATTTTGTCTACTTCCAACAAGCAGTTGCGGAGAAAAGCACGAAAGTTCTGTTCGGAAAAACAGGCAAACAAACGGACCCAAATGCAATACCCTCTCCTTCGGTGAGGACAACAAGAAGAGCAATCGGAGATTGCAGACCCTCGCCAGGACTTCTTTTGTGTGGTGTTTGTGTACTGGTGTGTCATGTAATTAAGAATAGACATAACTAGAACTGCCACTTTATAACTGCTGGCAGTGATGACCGGGTACCAAGATGTCCCGCTTTGATGCAACCCCGCTTTTATCGGACACCTGACCCTGACCCATAACGTTTATTATTCAATTGAATTTAGAATGGGATTAAAATAAATTCAATTCAAATCAGATGGAAGACCAAATAGGCACAGTCCTGCATTAGAGTAATCAGAAGGAACCCAAAGAAGCAAAAAGCAAAGATGAAGTCACCAGGAGTAACCTGGATAGGATATGCATTTCAGCTGCTCCGATTCTATCCTCAAACCCATCCAGGCACAGCCAAGTGAACCTTATTCAATATAATAATAATTTTTTTTTTTTTAAAACGTGATTTAAAAAATTAAATAATTCTGGCTGCCAGATCATGTGTCTGATCTGGTTGAAATTTAAAACATGTATTCCCAATCACTACTTCATCATAATTTTGAAGTTTCACATCGATTGAATAAGTGATTCAAGTGAAATAATTTTTAAAGATTTTTCGCTCAATCCAATATGGCTGCCAGACCATGTGACATCAATTATTCGTGAATACCTTGGTATTCCCAAGGCTTGCGGAACATTTATGTGAAGTTTCTCCTTGATCTGTCCAGCCGTTCTGGAGAAGAAGATTTTTGTAGGTTTTAGGGTAAATCCAACATAGCTGCCAAACCATGTGACCGATGACATCACACCTCGGGAACTGTTTGTTCCTCATGGACAGGCGGTCATACCTGTAAAGTTTCGCCCCAATCTGTTCAGCCGTTTCAGAGGTGATTTTTTAATAATATTGGACTTAGTGCACTGCCTTGGGGTACTCTATACCCGTTGGAACCATTGAGCCAGCCAAGCTCCATGCAAATAGGCTATCACAGGACCGATCTAATTAAGCCAAGCAAACCTTTGTCACGTGAGCAATCTTTTCCAGAAACCAATCAACCCTTAGGGGGGATTACCAGAACCAAAAGATAAATCCACCACCAGGATAACCAGATGTCTCCGAGAGACCAAGTGGTTTTATAATGTATTTGAAAGAAATGGCATGGGGTGGGGGTAGCAACAAAGAAGAGGCAATTCATAAACAACAGTTGAAAAATAAGTTGCTAATAAACCCCTTATGCTTACCAGTCATATGCACCCACAAACCAATGATGAACGGCAGATCCTTAATTATCTTCCTCAAAGACTTTCAATCATTCCATGAGAGATAGATCAGAGAGGCGGACAAGACAAAAAATATGGCGGTTGTGCCCAGTGGGACACGGCAGGAACCGATGCAGGGTGGCAGCCCAGGTCCAGCTTGGGAGGAGGAGGAAAGATGTGTGGCTGGCTGGGTGGCGGCGTGGCTTTCGTACGGCAGCTCTGTGGACATGACACCGCCTTTCATGGGGTGGTTCATGGGCATCTCTTCCGCTTCCGATTGCCGCACCCACCTTTTGTAGCCACAAGCCACCCATGTCACCCATGATGAGCTGCGTCTCTCCCCTCTTACCTTCCATTGGTCGACAGGTCTGGTCCGGGTGTGCGGCGACCCTTCCATGACCTCTCACCCCAACGTTCTGGAGCTGTGGGCTGGTTGGGATGGTGGAGGAGGCTTTCCCCACCTCAGCTATTGGTTGATGGCCTACACAGACACGAAAAACAACATTTAAGACTGATAGAAACATTGAATAAAGTGTCAAACAGGTTGGTAATTTAAAATACACACAATGGGTTGGATGGATGTCGTCTATATAAACAAAATCACAAGGCATACCTAATGTCACATTTAATTACTTCACACTTATTCTAAAACCCTCATTAAGTAAATATCTGCTCTATTTTCAGCATTATTAACCCATAGGAGTCATTTCTACAACAATATATAACATCATGCTTATTGGCTCTGCCAACAAGAGTCCGTGGTGTCATTGATGTATTATCGATCTACCTTTGCTCGTACAAGGTGATGGCCATTCTTCACAAAAAGAGCCACATCACTGATCCAGATGTCAACTGGTTGTAGGAATGCAAATTTTTCCATGTCATCACATCTTTGTCAGGTCAGGTTCGATCTGTGACATGCTACAGGTACCATGTAAACCTGTACTAACCTGTTCCATGGTCGGGTTGTCGGTGACTAAACCGTCTCCCCCACCAGGTTTTCTGGTGAGGAGGGTGTTTGGATATGGACACCCAGCAGGATTAAAAACAAAACCTGTCAAAGGGCGGAGGAGCTCCTTGTGAGCCAACGGCCATCCATATCTAGTGCCCAACTGTGTCTGCGGACGTCCTCCTGCAGTTGGGTCACTTCTTATTAGGAGGTTGGTGGCAGGATTTGCACTCCGGCCACCGTAAAATCCTTCATTCCGCAAAACGCAAAAACGCAAAAAAATCTGAAAACCCACTCCGTGGGAGTACCTCCTGTGCAGCTTCCCTTCGCAGGGCAGCTCACCGGATGACGGGATTGGGGCAAAGCCTTCGGGACCCCCAATCTTTGATAGGAGGGAAACCACGGGGTAACATCCCTGGGTCAGATTGCGGGAGAGTGTGGCGGAGTGGTGCTGAGGTGTCGTCCACCAGACGGCGGTCTCCTTGGGTTAACCTGAGGCGGTCCCTTCGGGTAGGTGCCTGGAATGTCCTATCCCTAAGAGAGGATGATCACCTGTCTCTGTTATCATCTGAGCTCAAGCGTTTGGACATCGGGATTGCAGCTCTCTCTGAGGTTCGGAGACCGGATTGCGGCGAGATAATGGTGGGTGGTTACACCTACTATTGGTCTGGTCGCTCTGATGGTTACCATACCCAAGGAGTTGCTGTAGCTGTGTCCAATAAGCTGACCCCAATGATAATTGAGGTAACACCGGTCAACGAGCGTATTATGAGATTAAGGATTCGTCACTCCTTAGGTGTCATTTCCCTGGTCTCTGTTTATGCTCCGACTGAGGCGAGTGATCTCACCATGAAGGATGCATTCTACGCCACACTCGAGTCTGTGGTTGATCAGTGCCCCAGACGAGATACACTTCTAGTCTTGGGGGATTTCAATGCATCGACTGGCACTGATAGGGATGGTTATGAGGTGTGTGTTGGTCCCCATGGGTCAGGAACTATGAACCAGAATGGCACTAAGTTCCTTGACTTTGCAAGAAGTCATGGACTTAGGGTGGCTGGTTCATGGTTTCAGCGCCCACAAGCTCATCGCTGGACTTGGTATTCCAACGCTGGCGGTGTGGCAAAGGAGATTGACCATGTCCTCATTGACGGTCGTTGGAGGATGATCCAGAACTGCAGGGTCTACCGGAGTGCTCAGTTCCTCAATACTGACCACAGGCTTGTTGTAGCAACTCTAAAGGTGCACCTTAAATCCTGGAGAATGGTACCATCCCAGCCGAGGCTGGATGTTGCCAAGCTCAGGGATGAGAGAGTAGCTGAGGAGTTTGTGAACAGGCTGAGTGGACACTTGGGGGGTCTGGGTGCTTTGGGGGGTCCTGAAGAGTTGTGGAGCGCCTTCAAGACCACCGTCCTTGATGTTGCCGGTGGATGCCTTGGAGCTCACCGCAGGGCAAAGAAGAATTTTGTCTCTCAAGGGACACTGGATACCATTGACCAGAGTTGCAGGGCCAGGCTGAATGGCAGAGCTGAGCTGTTCAGGGAGCTGAGGCGTAAAACTGTACGTGCACTGAGGGTGGACAAGGAGGCCTATGTGCGAGGAATCTGTGAGGGGGTAGAGCATCACCTGTGGACAGGTGATTCTCATCCCGCTTACAGGGGAATTCGCGCATTATGTTCATCCAAGCCCATCCCTCGGAGCACTACAGTTCGAGCAGAGAGTGGTAGGCTCTTGACAGAGGAGTCTGAAGTGAAGGCCCGCTGGACCGGTTACTTTGAGCGGTTGTACCAGGCTGATCCCCCAACTGTCGAGTTGGACGTCAAGGGTGTTACAATCCCTGTTGCTGACCCTCGAATCAACTGTGGTCCACCTACGCTTGTGGAAACACGGGCTGCGGTGAACCAGTTGAAACGGGGCAAAGCTCCAGGGATCTGTGGCATCCATTCCGAACTTCTCAAGGCTGGTGGAAATGCTGCACTCATGTCGTTGCATGCAGTTTTTTGCTCTGCCTGGAACACAGGCATCATCCCAACTGACTGGAAGAGGGGCCTTGTTGTCCCTCTCTGGAAAGGGAAGGGTGATCGCCAAGACTGCAACAACTACCGAGGGGTGACGCTGCTCTCAGTGCCGGGCAAGGTCTTTGCTCGGATAATTCTCGATAGGGTTCGCCACCATCTGCTTGAGCACCAGCGTCCAGAGCAGTCAGGCTTTACACCAAAGAGGTCAACGATTGACCGTATCCTTGCACTTCGTGTCCTCACCGAACGCAGACGAGAGTTTCGGCAGGGGCTGCTTGCAGCCTATGTTGATCTCTGTAAAGCGTTCGATTCAGTGAATCGGGATGTCCTCTGGAGGATTCTTGGTCTTCGTGGGGTGCCACCAAAACTGATCGATCTGATGTCTGAACTCTACTCTGGTACTGAGAGTGCTGTGAAGTGTGGTGGTACCATCTCTGACTTATTTCCAGTTGTTACTGGAGTTCGTCAGGGATGTGTACTTGCCCCCACACTTTTCAGCACTTGTATGGACTGGATTCTAGGGAGGATGTCGGAGAGATCAAGTTGCGGTGCGTCATTTGGGAATGTCAAGATCTCGGACCTTGACTTTGCAGATGATGCAGTCATCTTTGCGGAGACTTTAGACATCCTCTTGGGGGCCCTCGAGGTGCTGAATGAGGAGTCGGAGCCGTTGGGATTACGGGTTTCTTGGGTCAAAACTAAGATCCAGGCTTTCGGTGACATCTTGGATGCTGCTGTCCTGTCTGTGTCTGTTTGTGGTGAGGATGTTGAGGTCGTGGAGAGATTCGCTTACCTTGGCAGTGATATTCATGTCTCTGCTGGCTGCGAGTCAGAGGTCAATAGACGTCTGGGTCGGGCCTGGGGAGTCATGGATTCACTGGATCATGGGGTGTGGCGCTGCCGGTACCTGTGCGGGAGGACGAAAGTCCGAGTCTTCAGGTCCTTGGTACTTCCAGTCTTGCTCTATGGGTGCGAGACTTGGACTCTGACCAAGGATCTGAGACGGAGACTTAATTCCTTTGGTACCAGGTCTCTTCGGAGAATCCTTGGCTATCGCTGGTCGGATTTTGTGTCCAATGAGCGGTTGCTGAGAGAGACTCGGATGAGATTTGTTACCTGCATAGTCCGTGAGCATCAGTTGCGGCTGTATGGACATGTGGCTCGTTTTCCTGACTCTGATCCTGCTCACCAGATTCTCTCAGCGAGGGAGTCTCATGAGTGGAGGAGGCCAGTGGGTCGACCACGTGCCTCATGGTTGCAACAGGTTGACCATCATCTCAAGGAGATGGGGATGGGCCTGGCATCTGCCTGGGGGATGGCCAGACGGAGGCCCCTGGAGTACCGGCGGAAAGTGGACGCAGCGACGTGCTGTTCTGGCACATGCTCCCATACCTGACCTGATCACATCTTTCAGGGAGTAAAAGCTATAAGTAAAGACAAGTCTGGGGACGGCCATGGTTCATGAGCAATGTACACGGTTCGCCTTTTTTTTATTTTTTGACCTTCGAGGGGACGCCACGGGCAAACTGGCGGCAATCGGGAAAAACGTAAATGATGAAAGTTGTAGTACTCGAAGAGCACTACTTGCATACCAACTTTCATTCGAAACAGTTGAAAACCCTAGGAGCTCGATGCCCAATTTATTGATTTTTTTTGACATTTTCTAAGTTCGTGACCTTGTGACCTTGACCTTGGGACGAAAATGAAAAATCGAGCTCCGTGGGGCTATGCAGGTGCCATTGGGCTAACCAAATACCGAAACCTCTGCCAGATTCGACAAAACCCCTCGGAGAAGATGTAACTTGAAACTGGCTACCCCCTAAAAACACATGTTTTTTGGGCGTGGCTCCGCCCATTCTGAGGAAAACACAACTAGATCATGATACAAACCTCGCATCCTAATTTTATCAAGATCGGATCAAAACCCACGGAGCTATGCTCGGGACAGACAGACAGACAGACAGACAGACATACATACACCCATAACGAATATAGTGGTCACTTACTGACTCGTGAAACAATAATGCATTAATCTGGATATATAATGGTTGGAAAGTTCATCTCGCTTCGAGACCATGCTAGATTCAGCAATTCAAATGGGTCTGTGTTGCGGAAACTCCCCATCTGAAGATAAAGGAGGGTGATTTGTAATACCCGCTACCACCAAAGGTGGTGCTTGATCCACCACATGTCAATTTTTGAGGTTCGGCGACATGCATGTTTGCTCCATTATAGTAAGAAGATATCACTCCCGAGACAAAGCAGCCAACATATCGACATACCCAAGCTTCAGGACAAGCATTAACACAGATTTATTTAACCATGAAAACACGCATCTCAATAAATGAACCGATCGTGAATGGACATTCCATTATTTGGAGACAAGGTTTGGAGGTAATGACTCGAATGGTATGTGATCTTGGGCAACTCTGCTCCAGCCAATCGGAGCCCAGATAGGGGTGATGGAATCAACCAATGGGAGTTCGGAATCTGATTGACGTCACAAACGCAGAACCAATCGGTGTCGCTTTTACTTGGACATTCTTATAAAAGCACATGTGATCATTCCTTTTATCTTTTTTTTTTAGTCCTCCAATATGGCGGCAGCACAAACATTGCTCATGTAATTAAACAGCCTCTTTTAGTGAATTTGACATTACCGAACTATTGTTTCAATGGAAAATAAAGGGTTTCGCTCAGTCCGCCTATTGCCCACATATGCATGGTAAGGCATCACGTATTTGAGAGGTTAGGTCACTATGGTGGGGAGAGGTGGGCTTTCCCAGAACTGTCAAAACCAAACGTAAATGCATCTGTGGAAAGTTGCACATCACGGAGAGATTTTGTAAATTTGGTAAATGTAACTTTGTAAATAGTTAAAATAATTTCTGAGTATACTTGTAGTTGGATAAGTGTGTGCTAGTGTCCATCTTGTATACCTCGTGTGTCCCCGTCCCATCCCTCTCCCTTCCACAGATCTCCTAATGTCTCTGTTCCCCCACTGTTTTGTCCTTCCCTTTCCCGCTCCTCTTGTCTCATGCCCCCCCCCCCTTGCTGTGTGTTGTGTGTTAGCTCTCATACGAGCCTCGACAATGTATACAAAAAACAAAATCGTGAAAGCATGTGTAGGAATAGTGGATCGACACATTAGACGGAGGATGAACTTTTTGATTGCTGCATGTGGGTGTAGATTCGGATGGGGAGTTGTTTGTATGCTAAGTGTAGTCGGACCCCAATGCTGCTTCCATATCCAAGGGGAGACGCGGGAGAGTCTGAAAGAAGAAGGTGGGGGTAGTGTTGTGGAAATGGCTTCTTCAGGTTAAGATTGTGTAGCTTAGTAATAGTTCCATCGTGCATGTTAAGTCGAAGCGTGACATAATTTAATTGTAATAAGATTATGCGTTGATTATTCTATGTGTATAGAAACCTGTCGTCTTCCCTCCGTCATGTTTATGTCTAAAACGGCTTTTCCCTGAAAATCAACTCCCAATGTTCTTTCTCTTTTCCTCTGTCATAAATGTCTTTTATTCGGGAATTCTGCCTCGCAATGCCGAGAAGGTGCAAGTTTTGACTTAAAGGTGCAAGTTTTGGCATGAAGGGCAATTCCCGAACATCTGAGAAAGAGTCAAGATACAGGAGGGCTTCTCCTTGATTTAGGGCCGAACCGCCAATTGGTACGGGACAGGCAGGGCAGGGTGATGTTACAAAGCGGGTCATATCTTGGGAGCCCAGAAAAGACTGAGCAGACATCGGTCAGGGTTCCAATCCACTGTTCAATCATTCATTGCCAGTCCAGCTCAGTCCGGTTCTGTTGTTCCAGTCAGGGTTCACAGAGTCCAGTCCTGTTGGCAAGACGGGGTCCAAACAGAGTCGAGCGGGTTGCCAAGTACTGTGTGTCCATTTTATGTTCCAGGTGGCAGAGCCTGAGTGACAATGGGTGTGCACTGGCCCCCTATCAGGGAATTGGAGCCGTGAACTCCGGACGGAACTTTGTGGTGCCCGAACGAACCGCAAAGGGTATTTCAATCCTGCCACTTCTTCTGGTCTTTCTCCTGTGGTGTGCATTTTGCACATTAAGGCTCATTTCGATAAGGACTTCCCACTTGTACTATACCTGGAGCACGTATTTCATTGTAAGTAGAATTGTATAAAATGTTGTTGTGTTCCCTGTTCTTCTTCTCCTTCTCTTCCCTTCATAAGAAGTGAGGTCCAATGGTACCAACCTTATGCCCTGCCTTGACCATGATACTCCTCCACTTCCCTCTGTCCTCAGCCAACTCTCTCCACTCTCCAACTACCCCCACCTTATTGACATCCCTCCTCACACTATCTTTCCATCTCAACCACAGTCTACTTCTTTTCCTCCTACCTTGCTCCCTCAACCTATCCGCTCTCTTTGCCAATATCTCTTCCCCCATCCACACCAAGTGTCCAGCCCTCTTCAGGTGGCTTTTTACCAATCTCCCCATTGAGCTCATCTGCACACCAATTTCCTCCCTCAGTTCATCCATCCTTTTTCTATCCACCCTCTTTACTCAGGCAATCCTCCTGACACAGTTGTTTTTGCAAACCTACAACCTCTGATTTTTTTTTTGGGGGGGGGGGGGTTTGGAAGTGCGACCATTTTGAGACCGTAAACGTAGACTGACATCACACAAGACACCACAACTTTCCCTTGAAATTTCCTTGATCTTTTTTTTTACCTCCACCACCAAACTTGTTCCTCCACAGATGACTTTTCACTCCACTTTCTCGTCAAAAGACGTTTATCTGCTTCCATTTGGAATCTGCTTTTACAGTACTCAGATGGTACTAGATCAGGACTCCAAAATATAGAAGCATTGTGACACCCACAAGGAGTTGTTTGTGTTTAATCGCTGTCCTTTCGGCATCAAATCGGACACTGCCATATTTCAACGTAATATGGAGCATCTGCTCAAATCAATTCCCAATGTTGTCGTTTTTCAAGATGATGTTTTCATCACCGGTCACACTGTTACCGAACACTTGTGTAACCTTGAGGTGGTTATCAAACGTCTTGTCGAAGCTGGGTTATTTAAGGTGAAATGCTACCGGTGTAGATTTATGTTACTAGAAGTGAAATTTCTCAGTTGTATTATCAGTGCTGATGGCATAAGACCCAGCAAGTCTAAGACTGAGGCTACCAGTGATGCTCCTACTCCTGCGAACACGACGAAGCTTGAAGTGTTCCTGGGGATATTGAACTATTACTGTATCTTTGTTCTAAATCTGAGCACTGTTCCTGAACCTCTCCACGAGCTCTGATGTAAAAGTGTTGAATGGCAGTGGTCACCCCCAGTGTAAAAAGGAATTTGCTGAAGCGAAACGGTTGCTGTGTTCATCTAAAGTGTTGGTGTTCATCTAGGATACGGTTAAGCCACTGGTTCTCAGCTGTGATGCCTCGTCCTATGGTATTGTCTGTGTGTTACAGCGATGAAACGATGATGCATCACACACTTTGTCAGCAGCGGAGCGTAACGTGGTTGAAAAGGAAGCTCTTGGATGATTTTTTTGGACTAACTAAGATGCAACAGTATCTCTTCTGTTGACATTTTGAACTCATAACCGACCACAAACCATTAAAGTCCCTGTTTCAATGAGTGTAAGGGAATGAACCCACAGGCCTCTTCACACGCAATCAGCGTTGGGCTGAGAAGTTAGCAGGCCATGTCTATTCTATATAAGGTATCGTCCTGACAATGAGAATTTCTGTACTGATGCTGATGGCATAAGACCCAGCAAGTCTAAGACTGAGGCTACCAGTGATGCTCCTACTCCTGCGAACACGACGAAGCTTGAAGTGTTCCTGGGGATATTGAACTATTACTGTATCTTTGTTCTAAATCTGAGCACTGTTCTTGAACCTCTCCACGAGCTCTGATGTAAAAGTGTTGAATGGCAGTGGTCACCCCCAGTGTAAAAAGGCATTTGCTGAAGCGAAACGGTTGCTGTGTTCATCTAAAGTGTTGGTGTTCATCTAGGATACGGTTAAGCCACTGGTTCTCAGCTGTGATGCCTCGTCCTATGGTATTGTCTGTGTGTTACAGCGATGAAACGATGATGCATCACACACTTTGTCAGCAGCGGAGCGTAACGTGGTTGAAAAGGAAGCTCTTGGATGATTTTTTTGAGTATGTTAGGTTACCACTGCCTGTTAACCCAGGTAATGTACCTGTACCAGGAGAGTTTTTGTTTTTAATGGCAGTGAGAGTGTTTGACTGTGATAATGCTCCAATCTCTTCCAAACAAATTGAATATTGGACGAATGTGGACCCGAGCCTACATATGATAGAACAATGTGTTAACAGTGCCATATGGTCAACCGTACCCTATGAGTTCCATGAGAAAGTGGAACTCATAGGGTACAAATGAACTGTCCTTACCTGCTTTGAGGTAGCGGGGTTATTGTACCCCTAAAGGTCGGAACAAGGTGTGCGTTGAACTGCATGGATCATATCCAGGTGTTGTGACCATGAAGTTAATTGCCGGGAGCCACGTTTGGTGGCCGAGTATAGATCATAGATGAAAACCTCGAGAGCTACGTTTGTCACTGTCAGTGTGTCAGGCTACCGCCCAAGACTCACCTGAGACACCGCTTCACATGTGGTCCTGGCCTTCTAAACCACAGTCTAATATTCACGTATATTATGCTGGACCATTCTTGAGGAAGATGCTTCTGGTTGTAGTCGATGCTCATTTAAAGTGGATCGAATGGTTAGCCTTATCACCCTGGGCTGGCAAAATCACGGTTTGGAGTTTATGTGCCATGTTTGCCACTTGTTCTTTACCGCATTGTGTGGTTAGTGATAATGGCTCGTGTTTCACCAGTGCTGTGTTTCAGGATTTCTTGAAACAAAATGGTGTGAAGCACTTTCGCAGTTCTCCCTTTAAACCCATTTCTAATGGTCAGGCTGAGAGAGCTATGCAGGTGATCAGGAGCGGTCTCAAAAAGAAGGTGAATGATGGCTCTTCTCTGCAGACCAGGTTGTTACGTGTGTTATTTACAGTGGTGTACAAAACTATCCATCCACTACCAATAATGCCACATTTAGATGAATTATATGGAAACAATTTTTCCAAATGAACTTTTTTAAACTTATAACTGAAAAGATCAAACAGAACACTGTTATAGCTGAAGGAGGTTACATATTAAGTATACCTGATAAAACATATACAAAACCAACATTCACTGGTTGCAAAAGTATTCAGCCCCTTAGGTCAGCACTTGGTGGAAGAACCTTTTTCAGCAAATGACCCCATTCCTCATGACTTCGAGTCTTTGTGGGTAGGTCTCGACTAGCTTTGTCCATTGAGATGGTGAAATGTTTGCCCATTCTTCACGTGAAAATTGCTCTAGTTCTGCCAAGTTTTATGGAGATCGTCGATGGACTGCAATCTTCAAGTCTCACCATAAACGTTCAATTGGGTTCAAGTCAGGACTTTGACTGGGCTACTCAAGAACATTTATTTTCTTCTTAATCAGCCACTCCAGTGTGGCTTTAGATTTGTGCTTCGAATCATTGTCTTGCTGAAATGAGAATCTCTTACCCAGTTTCAGATTCATGGCTGACTCAAGGAGGTTTTCATCAAGGATTCTCCTGTACTTTCCACCATCCATTGTCCCTCCTATCATGACAAGCTCACCAGTCCCTGCTGATGAAAAGCAGCCCCATAACATGATGCTGCTACCACCGTGCTTGACAATAGGGATGGTATTAACTGGGTGATGTGCAGTGTTAGGCTTGCGCCAGATCCAACGTTTTGAATTTAGACAAAAAAGTTCAATTATTGTCTCGTCTGACCATAAAACTTTTCTCCGCATACCTGCAGTGTCATTAAGATGATTTGTCACAAACTCCATCCGAGCTTTTCGACGCGTCTTTTTCAGCAATTGCTTTTTTCTTGCCACCTGTCCATAGAGGCCAGCTTTGTGAAGGGAACAGGATATTGTTGATTGATGAACACTGATGCTGATCTCGACATAGAGCCTTGCACATCTTTCAAAGTCATTGTAGGAATTACAGTTGATGAGGATTTTCAAGAACGTAACCCCCACGAACGGCAAGGCCCTCCTGTATATACCTGAACACTACGCGGGGTATCGTGTTCTATGAACTCTCGAGTTATATTCCGCTTTCCCATCGCTCTGTCCACCTTTGTGCATACAGGTGTGCATCCATAGCGAGGAGGCCATCTTGATCCGTTAGTATAATTCAATAGGGCGTATCTGTGTTCGACATCCTGTCGAGTTGTCAGTCGGATGGATATTCGTACCTTCGTGTCCATCAAATGGAATTATTGAAAATACTTGTGGCTTGTGCACTGTGCTGTCGTCACAATCATCACAACTTGCGTGAGGTCGCCATCTTCTGTCATTTGGTGGAACACCAACGCTGTGAGCAGAGCACAACCACTGTGTTTGAGCGGGACCAATTGGTCCATCTGGGCTCTCACGCCTTTCAATTCGGCCAAACGCCGCTCGGTGATCTTGGAGGGGGCACCGGTGTTGCACTCGCGCAGTATTATTCCAGCAAAAAAGATCAGCGCATGTTTGCCCACAAAAGTTGAGGGGAAGGGCGGAGGACAGCCGGCTTTATTTTCCAACCCACCCATCAACCATATCCTGCACACTTGTCCGATTGTCATCAGAAAGGCAGTTAAAAAAATAGACAATCCAAGCAACTCAGAGGCTAATACCTTCCCACCTGGGAATTTGCTAATTCGATTGCGTACCTGGTAAATTGTAGTTAACATCGGAACAAAGTTGTGATGCTCGTTGACAATCTCAAAAATACACAATTATCTATTTATCTGAATGGCTTTGTATTTTATTGGAATTAGAATGCTGATAATACTCCTCCCACAAACGAACACTTGAAAATTTTTAAATGTAAACTTACAAAAAGAGAGAGAGAGAGAAGAGAGAAGAGAGAAGAGAGAAGAGAGAAGAGAGAAGAGAGAAGAGAGAAGAGAGAAGAGAGAAGAGAGAAAGAGAGAGAGAGAGAGAGAGAGAGAGAGAGAGAGAGAGGAGAGAGGGGGAGAGAGAGAGAGAGAGAGAGAGAGAGAGAGAGAGAGAGAGTTGGGGGCGAGAGAGAGAGAGAGAGAGAGAGAGAGAGTTGGGGTCGAGAGAGAGAGAGAGAGAGAGAGAGAGAGTTGGGGTAGAGAGAGAGAGAGAGAGAGAGAGAGAGAGAGAGAGAGAGAGAGTTGGGGTAGAGAGAGAGAGAGAGAGAGAGAGAGAGAGAGAGAGTTGGGGTAGAGAGAGAGAGAGAGTTGGGGTAGAGAGAGAGAGAGAGAGAGAGTTGGGGTAGAGAGAGAGAGAGAGAGTTGGGGTAGAGAGAGAGAGAGAGAGAGTTGGGGTAGAGAGAGAGAGAGAGAGAGAGTTGGGGTAGAGAGAGAGAGAGAGAGAGTTGGGGTAGAGAGAGAGAGAGAGAGAGTTGGGGTAGAGAGAGAGAGAGAGAGTTGGGGTAGAGAGAGAGAGAGAGAGAGTTGGGGTAGAGAGAGAGAGAGAGAGAGAGAGAGAGAGAGAGAGAGAGAGAGAGAGAGAGAGAGAGAGAGAGAGAGAGAGAGAGAGAGAGAGAGAGAGAGAGAGAGAGAGAGAGAGAGAGAGAGAGAGAGCACTGACGTCGTTCACACCTCGGTTGTTCTGAGCTTTGTCCCGCACTTCAGGCCCCGCCCCTCGTCCTCCCCATTTCGCGCCTCATTTTCATATCTACATTTCAGACTCGAACGAGTGGAACGTGCCACCGCAAGAATGGAGAAACAGAGATAACAAATTTATCGCACGAGTTAAAAAAATAGCAATTAAATAATTAATTTTCACCTACCTACATTACCTCCGCCATCGAAGGTAGACTGACGTCATGTTTTCACACCTCTGTTTGTCCGTAAGCAGGATATCTCAAAAAGTTGTGTATGGATTTGGACGAAACTTGGTGGATGAGTTGGGTAGGTAAGGTGACAAGAACAAGGCGATTCGATTTTGGTTCAGGTCCGAATCCAGATCCAGCCCATCAGTGGGATCCAAAAAGGTAAACTGTTCAACCTGCTGCAGATATGCGCTCTACCGAGTCGTTGTAGTAGTTCAAGATGTTTTCTCCTGAACCTTGATTTTAAAATAAACCATAAAATCCATTCCAAATTCCTTCCTTTAATTATAACTAGTGCGTGCCCGTACGTGGGTGGCCATACGTGCAAAAAAAAAAAAAAATCACGAACAATTGTGACGTCAATTGTGATGTCATAGCACCGTATCCTGTCATTGGTTTGGTAAATAAATGGCCATAACTTGGGAACCACTTGTCCGATTAATATCAAACCTTTAAAATGCACATCCACAGGTCCCCAGCAATATACCTGGCAAGTTTCAATTAGATCGGACCAGCGGTTGTCGAGAAACAGCGGTCACAGACAGACAGACAGACACACAGAGATTGCCGGAATTATAGATGGATGGTTGTGAACAGCTCGCCCGTCATCTTATCTGTGTAGTCTCAGATCGTAACGTACGTCACGAATCACGACCGACTGGTAGAATAGCTCATTGTTGTCGGGTGCTCGTTCTCCGAGCTGCTCGTTCTGGGTTCACATTCCTGGTGAAACTGGATGCGGCTTAATCTGCCATCGAAAGCAGGGCCAGCAGGGGGTACTGCATTGTGGAGCACACCACCCTTGAGGGCGTCCGTTAAGCCGGCTGTCCCAAACGCAAAAGGGACATTAAATATGGCGTTCGGCATCTTTTGTGAAAACTGGACAATGATACAATGACGATATTTTTAATTCGAAGACAGACCCCTAAAGTCGTGGCCGTAATCGGTGGCGCAAACAACAATGAAGGCCTGTTCCTCATCACATGGGCGTTTCTTTGTTATTGTTTCGTTTGCAGCACTTGTTGAGCGTGCGGTTATTACGCCTATGCAGTGCCCCCCCCCCTGTAGGTCACCCCCCATGTAATGCAGTGCCCCCTGCAGGAATTTGGAATTCGCTAATGGTTCCGGTGATAAATGCCCACCGACTAATGTTGCCTGGTGGAACACCCGGCTTTAACGTGTATCCGAGGGTCGGCACACACCTTGATGAATCGTCCTGTCTGTGAAACACCGGGATGGCAGTTTATACCTGGGTCTGGATTCGAACCCAGGCTAGACAGCTTCGAGGGGTGTGTGTGTGTACCGGATGCACGCACATCCCATCATGCCGGTACAAAACGTGTTCAGCACACGAATGATGGGTTGATTGGCGTCCTGCGCCAAATTTCCTTATTATCCCTTGTCGTGTCTCGTCTCGGCAATCCTGAGAGCCTGGCAGGACAGTGCCCGGTAAACCGATATGGCTTGCTATGAATGATCTTCTGTGATATTTAAAGGCCCTCCTCCCAGGACTCGAAGTATCCACCTCCGCTTCAGTGAGGATCACGGTTCATGGACCAAGCTGTTCAACTTTTGTTCTCAGAGTTTTGTTCTCCGAGGTCTCTTTTCAGGATCGTCACCGAACCCCGGACCGCCTCCAATTGTAGTTAGTTTGTGGTCACCTGGGATGGTTTTCAAAATCTCCGTACGAGGTTCTTGTTCATTATTCCTGTCTCTCCAATTATATCACCGGTGATGCAATTTTGAAGTTCTTCAGCTTCCAAGATCTGTTGATCTCATCTTTTGAGGTCCTGCTGTTTGGTCATGCTCTTGATTTCTGCATTGTTTGGACCAAAATTGCTGCGTTCTGAAACCTCATTGAACAATGCTATCTTTTCCTCTTTGTATCTGAGTATTACGTCCGATCGCAGTGCTTTGTTCTCTATGTTCACGCTAGATGGTATCATCAGGTTGTACGTGAGCATAATGTCCCTGTTTTTAATGATTGTTTTTGGTTCGTGTTTCCATGAGTTTTGTGGAACTTGGATATTGAAATTTCTCCAAATGTGCCAGCGAATTACTCTACATCCACCGCATGGCCAAAAAGTATGTGGACACCTGCTCGTCCAACATCTCATTCCAAAATCATGGCCATGAATATGGAGTTGGTCCCACCTTTGCTGCTGTAACAGCCTCCACTCTTCTGGGAAGGCTTTCCACGAGATGTCGGAACGTTGCTGTGGGGATTTGCTTCCATTCATCCACAAGATCATTCGTGAGGTCGGTCACTGATGTTGGGTGATTTAGGTCTGGCTTGCAGTCGACGTTTCAATAATTCATCCCCAAAGGTGTTCGATGGGGTTGAGGTCAGGACTCTGTGCGGGCCGGTCAAGTTCTTCCACACCGATCTCAACAAACCATTTCTGTTTGGACCTCGCTTTGTGCATGGAGGCATTTGTCATGTTGAAACAGGAAAGAGCCTTCCCCAAACTGTTGCCACAAAGTTGGAAGCACAGAATCGTCTCGAATGTTATTGTACGCTGTAGCGTTAACATTTCCTTTTACTGGAACTAAGGGTCGAGCCCAAACCATGAAAAACAGCCCCAGACCATTATTCTTCCTCTGCCAAACTTTACAGTTGGCATCATGCATTCGGGCAGGTAGCGTTCTCCTGGTTGACCGTGGCAGCTGTAGCAGGGCGGAAATTTGACGAACTGATGTGTTGTAAAGGTGGCATCCTGTGACGGTGCCATGTTGAAAGTGACTGAGCTCTTCAGTACGGCCCATTCCACTACCAATGTTTGTCTATGGACAATGTATGGCTGTGTGCTTGATTTTATACACCTGTCAGCGCTGGGTGTGGCTGACATAGCTGAATCCACTAATTAGAAGGGGTGTCTGCATACTTCATGCCTGGTGTTGGCTTCATGGTTAGGGGTGGCGGGCTTTGGATCCTCGGGTCCTGAGTTCAAATCCCGCTCAGCTGTTGAATTAATACCGGGTGGGGTTAACTCGGCTTGTCATCCTTCCGAGGTCGGCAAAATGAGTGGTATCCTGTGTCGGAGCGGTGACCCATCCAGGATTGTTCCCAATAGTCAAGGAGACTGCTTAAGCAGCACCAACGCTCTGCACAGAGTAGGGTCCCAATCTCCTCCTCCTGCATACTTCTGGCCCTGTAGTGTACCTCGTTGTGCCTTTGTGTGTGCAGCTGTTTCGACACGAGTTGTTTTTTTCCCCATCCCGATAAGAGGTGGCTCGTTCTTTCTGTTTCTATCTTGCAGAACCTACACTTTTCTCATTGACTCAGTCCTGCCATTTTCTTAAAGCCATTTGTGTTGTGTCCCTTGGTCTTGGGCATTTATAATGATTCGTTATCCATCCCAATTGAGATGACCTATTCTTAGTCATTCTTTGTCTTTGTCAAATCTGTCCAATTTTTTTTAATAATCATTGTGTGTGTGTGTGTGTGTGTGTGTGTGTGTGTGTGTGTGTGTGTGTGTGTGTGTGTGTGTGTGTGTGTGTGTGTGTGTGTGTGGCATGTTTTTTGTGGAGTTCTACTGGAGGAAGAATTCTGATATGGAATGTGACACACCAAAATGATCATCATGATATCCTGAGTTGATTAGGTTAATTAACTATGAAGAGGCCAGAAGAATTCCCATGTTTTAAATGCACGCCATGTTAAGGTGTAAAGGGAAGCAAAATATGTCCTTCTGCCGGATGGCATTCTCATTCCAAAATAAATAACAAATATAATGATAACATTGTAACAAACCATATATTAATTAATAATATTAACAATAATAGTAGAAGCATTTGAAAATAATATTAATGATGAACATATATACCCACACTGGCCCCAAGCACATCTGGGCTTGGTGAAAGGCAAACTAATGCTCAAGCAGTACAGCGGGCGGGTATGCAACAATGCTGTGAAGACCAATGAAAATTTGGTCTGTCGGACCAACGGGCCCACTAGTATATTAAATGGGTGATAATGGGTTGAGTATGCCTGGTGTTGGCTCATTGGTTAGGGTGGTGGGCTTGGGATTCTAGGATCCGAGGATCCTGAATTCAAACCCTGCTCAGCCATTGAATTGATACCAGGTGAGGTTGACTCAGCCTGTCATCCTTCTGAGGATGGCAAAATGAGCACCAGCTTGCTGGGATGATTGAGCTATTCAAGTGTCCTGTGTTGGAGTGGTGATCCGTCCAGGGTTGTGCCCAAGAGCCCATGATATTGCTTCAGCAGCACTGATGCTCTGTACAGAGTATGGTCCTAATGGATGGATGGATGGATGGGTTGAGTGATTAGTAAAGATAAATAAATATAATAGAAATAACAGAATATTTCAATTTATCAAGTACAGTACGATATGCACAATGGGATGTAGATACAACACATTGACAAGTAGGGTGCGCCAAAAGGTTTCTGATTATATCTCAGTGTCCATTAAACCTCATACCTGAAATTTTAGATTTGAGAATATATTTGATTTGAATAATATATTCAAATATTTTTCGTTCTGATAAATGAACATTTTTACCATTTGTCATTGATTGTGCATGATACAGCAGTTTTGGGGGTAAGGGATCGTGGGTATACTGACATACAGTATTCCATGATTCAGGAAGAAGTGGAAGAGTCTGCCCTCTTGTGGTGGATAACTTGGTGTACAATGTCATACACTTGGTACCCACCTCTCCCCCAGGTCCCTCACTGAGCTGTGCCGACATTTGTTTTCCATTACTTAAATGAATGGACCTCCAGAGTCAGGTTCATGAACTTGCCACAATTTCTACAGATATGTTTGCAGTATGAGGAAGTCATAACCTGCTCATTCATTTCGTGTACAGCCTGTGGCTACTGGTTACCTCATGCCGTGAACAAGCTGGAACCGCTGTGGAAGGAAGATAATGCCAATTTGGTCATTGTAAGAAAGGTGTTAGAACTTGGAACAATGCAGCATGCTGGTGAGGAAGATGATGCCATCAACATCAACAGGCAAAGCCGTCAACAGGAACAACAATGCCATCAACACCAACACCCAATGCCATCAACATCAACAGGCAAAGCCGTCAACAGGAACACCAATGCCATCAACACCAACACCCAATGCCATCAACAGCAACACCCAATGCCGTCAACAGGAACACCAATGCCATCAACACCAACACCCAATGCCATCAACAGCAACACCCAATGCCGTCAACAGGAACACCAATGCCATCAACACCAACAGGCAAAGCCATCAACACCAACACCCAATGCCGTCAACACCAACACACAGAGCCATCAACACCAACACACAGAGCCATCAACACCAACAGGCAAAACTATCAACACCAATGCCCAATGCCATCAACACCAACAGACAAAGCCGTTAATACCAACAGGCAAAGCCCTCAACACCAACACCCAATGGTGTCAACACGAACACCCAATGGTATCAACACCAGCACCCAATGTCATCAACACCAACACACAGAGCTGTCAACACCAACACACAGAGCCATCAACACCAACACACAGAGCTGTCAACACCAACACACAGAGCCATCAACACCAACACACAGAGCTATCAACACCAACAGGCAAAGCTATCAACACCAATGCCCAATGCCATCAACATCAACAAGCAAAGGCATCAACACCAACTCAAGCCATACAAGTGATCAAATGAAGCTCTGCATCCTGACAATAAAACTCATGCACAAAAAATATCAACAAACGAAGCAATAAAAACCAACAAGCAAAGCCATGCATACACACACGAACAAACAAAACCACACAAACTAATACACAAAAGTTGTCAGGAAACTGTTCCCCTGCAATGTTTATGCAATATCTACAGACACCTCTTTACACAACAAAAGAGTAAACATCACGGATCTGCCGAATCTCCATCCAATTTGTTCATATGCAAAATATTACAGAAAACCCCCGCGTGGGCCCAGCCGAACAGCTATCTTCCTTCCTGAACCAATTTGCAAAGTGTTCAAAGACAGGTGATACAAAATATTGCCAGATGTCAACAAGTATCTTTGAAAAACAGCCAGCACTGACATTTCCATATTTCGAACTGAATGTAAAAATGGAATGCCCGTAACCCCATGGTTCACCATGTTTCCATTCGGTTGGCAAAATACCTGTTTGTGGGTTTTCAACTCTTGTATTTTACATGAGATGACATGTTTTACAGATTGCTCCGGTGACCAGATTGTTTGCTGTACAAATTTAAGGCCCAGGACCTGTTACAGATAATACAATTGGCATTCATTTAAAGTGATGCATGGTACTCTCTATTTTCACAGTTCAAGCTCATACCATGTAAAACTTCCAAAACCAGTGAGATTCCAATGCAGCAAACGATTGTGCCTCAATCCTACAGGATATGGTCAACCAGCATTTCAATATTTCACTGTGGTAACACCACCGAGTCTTCCACCTTTGTTGTCACAAATACACAAAAACTTATCTCTCTTCTTAGAACTTCAGCAAAGGACTTCTGTGACTCCACGGGACTGACTCAATATATGAACCTTCCAACTCACACTTCTCTCAATGGCAAATCCTCACTTTTGGACTTGGTGATGACAAACTTCCCTATAAATGTCTCTTGCTCTTCCTTTGCTCCAATTGGTTCATCTGATCATATGTCAACATCTCTCTGGCTATTCTGAGAGAGCTGCCCCAGCACTGGTGAGTCTGGCAGTTCGTTCATGCAGATTGGTAGGGACGACAAGTCGCCATCTCTCTTCGGGACTGGTCTCCTATATCTACTGCCCTGATGTGAACTCAGCCTGGGAATTTTTCCACCGAATCCTGCTCTCTTTTCTGCACAGATTCATCCCATTTCGTCTTCAGTTATCATACTCTTCTTTTTGCCCAAAGTACACTGAATCCTGTGATGAGGCAGTTGCTTTAAAATAACTTGCCTTCTCTTCCTGGAAGGCAAACCCGACAAAGGCAATCTCAGATCATTCCAGACGTCCGAAACGAGTGTGTGTCCACTCTCAGGAGAGCCAGAAATAACATCTGTCCAACCTCAAGAATGAACTTTCAAACTTGTCTCCCTCCTCTAAAACCTGGTGGTGCCTTGCTAATTCTGTCTCTGGAGTATGCTCCCATTTCATCCCTTCCCTCTCTTCAAATGGCATCACAGCCGACTCCACTCGTGAGAAAGCTTCCTTGCTCTCTGGGCTCTGTCTCTGGACTTTTTGCATCTGAGAAAGTGGAGACGTTTCTGACAACCCTCGACTGATTGTGGAACTGGCCTGCACAGCATCAATGCACCTGTCCTAAAAACCTGCTCTTGCACATCCTTTCAGCTCTTTTCACCCTGTCATTTTTGCCTTAGGTCATCTTCCATGTGCTTTGAAGTCAGCCAATATCACAGAATTGCATAAACAAGATGAAAAAACAAAACAATCCCCTTAACTGCAGACTTAATAGATTATTTCCAATCATCGGCAGGTCATGGAATCCACCATCGCAGTTGATATGAAATCGTTCCTTTTATCTAACGGCCTCGAATCACCAAAAAACAAAGAAGAAAGATGTCATGCATAGCACGATACTTGTGAAATCCATAAAACAAATTTGACCTGAAAAATAATTGGTGGTTGATTTCAATGACCAAACATGCAAATCCTCTTCAAATTTCAAGTCAATCGGATGAAAATTGACAATTTTAGAACGTTACCTATGTCAACTTTCTGGCTCAAGTTGACCTTTTGGCCTAGGTTGACCTCAAAATATTTGTTTGTTGAATTCAGGGTCCATATATACAAGTCTTCTTCAATTTTCAAGTCAGTTGGATGAAAATTGAGGATTTTAGAAATTCCACCAAAGCTGTTGACTTTTGGCCTATGTTGACCTCAAAATAATTGGTGGTTGAATTCAGTGACCTGAAATATAAATCTTCTTCAAATTTCTAGTCGATGAGATGAAAATGGAGGATTACAGAAATTTTACAAAGTTGTTGACTTTTGGCCAATGTTGACCTTTTCACCTTTTGACCTCAAAATCAACAGGCTTCGTGCTTATGACGAACTCCACCAGGTGGTGAAGTTTTGTGAGTCAGTTTAAAATTGTGACCGGTAGGCGATTGACATACAAAAAGACAGACAGATAGACAGACAGACAGAATAACGTACGAGACCAACCAACATACTTGAAAAAAAATCTTTGATTTTCGCATGTTATCAACAAACAAACAAACAAAAAAAATCTTGCCAAAAGGTGACCACGTGTGACTTCTTTAAGGTCACACTGAGGTGAACAGAGCTGCTATCCACCAGGAGTGACTCCTTGAGGAATATCTGCCTACGAGAGATTCTGATGAGAATCGTTCGACAGAGTAACCATGAAAAATATGCTTTTTCCTCATAACGTCACCAAATGACGTCATAATGTCTCAAGCTTGACATATCCAGAAAGCACTCATCGAGGTGTTCAATTTGAGGTACTACACGATATGGTTCCTAAAACTTGAAAATTTGACCTTGGGGTCAAATATGTTTGACCTGAGGCACGAACCATGAAGGTCAAGGCCAATCGCCACCAAAAAATAATCAGCTGAGCGCCAGACCATGAACTATATTCCCATGAAGTTTGAAGACGATCCAATCAAAATTACTCAAAAAATAAGGGTTTTGTCGACTCCCCTGATTTGCGACAAAGTGACCTTGACCTTTGACCTTGACCTTCAAAATTTTATGCGCTGAAAGGGACCTCTATAGGCCTCTGATATGTGAAGTTACAAAAATTTCCAATGATAACTGTGCTCTGCAGAGTGATTTATACGTGATTACAGACCAAAAAAAATAAAAAAAAAACAACATATGAAGGTCAAGGCCAATCGCCACCAAAAATTAATCAGCTGAGCGCCAGACCATGAACTATATTCTCATGAAGTTTGAAGACGATCCAATCAAAATTACTCAAAAAATAAGGGTTTCGTCGACTCCCCTGATTTGCAACAAAGTGACCTTGACCTTCAAAATTTTGTGCACTGAAAGGGACCTCTATAGGCCTCTGATATGCGAAGTTACAAAAATTTCCGATGATAACTGTGCTCTGCAGAATTTTTTATACGTGATTACAGACAAACAAACAAACAAACAAACAAACAAACAAACAAAAAACATACAAGCTGACTTACATATCTTGCAAAAACTTCGTTTTGGCAAGATAATAAACCAATGTCACCCGCAGGGTGATCTGTATCTTGCCAAAAGGTGACCACGTGTGACTTCTTTAAGGTCACACTGAGGTGAACAGAGCTGCTATACACCAGGAGCGACTCCTTGAGGAATATCTGCCTACGAGAGATTCCGATGAGAATCGTTCTACAGAGTAACCATGAAAAATATCTGTTTGCCTCATAACGTCACCAAATGACGTCATAATGTCTCAAGCTTGACATATCTAGAAAGCACTCATCGAGGTGTTCAATTTGAGGTATGAGACGATATTGTTCCTAAAACTTGAAAATTTGACCTTGGGGTCAAATATGTTTGACCTTAGGCGCTAACCATGAAGGTCAAGGCCAATCGCCACCAAAAATTAATCAGCTGAGCGCCAGACCATGAACTATATTCCCATGAAGTTTGAAGACGATCCGATCAAAATTACTCAAAAAATAAGGGTTTCGTCGACTCCCCTGATTTGCAACAAAGTGACCTTGACCTTTGACCTTGACCTTCAAAATTTTGTGCACTGAAAGGGACCTCTATAGGCCTCTGATATGCGAAGTTACAAAAATTTCCGATGATAACTGTGCTCTGCAGAATTTTTTATACGTGATTACAGACAAACAAACAAACAAACAAACAAACAAACAAACAAAAAACATACAAGCTGACTTACATATCTTGCAAAAACTTCGTTTTGGCAAGATAATAAACCAATGTCACCCGCAGGGTGATCTGTATCTTGCCAAAAGGTGACCACGTGTGACTTCTTTAAGGTCACACTGAGGTGAACAGAGCTGCTATACACCAGGAGCGACTCCTTGAGGAATATCTGCCTACGAGAGATTCCGATGAGAATCGTTCTACAGAGTAACCATGAAAAATATCTGTTTGCCTCATAACGTCACCAAATGACGTCATAATGTCTCAAGCTTGACATATCCAGAAAGCACTCATCGAGGTGTTCAATTTGAGGTATGAGACGATATTGTTCCTAAAACTTGAAAATTTGACCTTGGGGTCAAATATGTTTGACCTTAGGCGCTAACCATGAAGTCAAGGCCAATCGCCACCAAAAATTAATCAGCTGAGCGCCAGACCATGAACTATATTCCCATGAAGTTTGAAGACGATCCGATCAAAATTACTCATAAAAATAAGGGTTTCGTCGACTCCCCTGATTTGCAACAAAGTGACCTTGACCTTTGACCTTGACCTTCAAAATTTTGTGCACTGAAAGGGACCTCTATAGGCCTCTGATATGCGAAGTTACAAAAATTTCCAATGATAACTGTGCTCTGCAGAATTTTTTATACGTGATTACAGACAAACAAACAAACAAACAAAAAAACATACAAGCTGACTAACATATCTTGCAAAAACTTCGTTTTGGCAAGATAACAAGAAAGATGTCATGCATTGCACGATACTTGTAGAAATCCATCAAACAAATTGACCTTAAAAATAATTGGTAGTTGAATTAAATGACCAAATATGCAAATCCTTTTCAAACTTCAAGTCAATTGGATGAAAATTGACAATTTCAGAAATTTGGCCTGTGTTGACTTTTTGACCAATGATGTCCTTTTCGCCAATGTTCTCAAAAATACTTGTTTGTTGAATTCAGGGACCTGAAATATAAATCCTCTTCATATTTAAAATTAATCGAATGAAAATTGAGGATTTTACAAATTTCACAAAGTTGTGGCCCTTTGCCGATATTGACCTTTTGACCTCAGAAACATGAGGCTTCTTCCTCATGACAATCTCTACCAGGTGGTGAAGTTTTGTGAAGATCGGTTTAAAATCGTGACTTGTAGGTGACTGACAAACAAACATCTCGCTCTCCAAAAACATGGTCCAACTTCTATCCTCTCATCCGAACTCTCTCTTCCTCATATGTGGTGACTGTGTGTGGGTATCTCTCACCTGCCATGGCACTTCAGTAAAAGACTACTGTGACTCATTGGGACTGACTCAATCGGTCAACTTGCGGACCCAGATCTCAACCAATGGTACTCCATCTCTTCTGGATCTGATTTTGACCAATTTCCCTGTAAATATCTGCTGCTCTTCCTCCGCTACAATCGGTTCATCTGGCTACGTGTTTGTCAAAGTGGACATCTCTCTGGCTGTTATGAGAGAAAACCTCAGCACCGTCGAGTCTGGAATTTCACTCAGGCCCACTGGCAAGGACTTCAAGCAGCCATCAAACTTCGACACTGGTCTCCCATTGCGACTTCCTCTGACATCAACTCGTCCTGGGAATTCTTTCATAGAAACTTTCTCTCTCTCACCCACTGATTTATCCCCTCTCGTATTCAGTTGTCCGACCCTTCCTCACACCCATGGAACACTGAAACTTGTGGCGAGGCAGTTGTCCTGAAACAACAAACTTGCCTTCGCCTTATGGAAGGCGAATCCAACTGAAGGTAATCTCAGTTCCTTCCACAAAGCTCATAATAAGTGTGTATCTATTCTCAGGAGAGCCAAAAAAAAACATAATCATTCTAATCTCAAGTCTTAACTGTCAAACCTGTCTTCCTCCTCCAAATCCTGGTGGCATCGGTTTAAGTTTGTTTATGGTCTACGTTTTCCCTCAAATGGCCACACAGATGACACTGCACGTGAAAAGGCTGAATGCCTAAATTCCATGTTTGCTTCAAAATCTTGTGTCCGAAACCCATCGCTGTCTGTACCCATCTTCCCCAATTGCACCCAGCTGTGTACTTTTCTCCAGACAAGGTGGAGAGCTTGCAATCAAACCGCAACTCAGATTCTGCAGCCGGTACAGATGGCATCAGTAAAAATCACCACGTGTCCTAAAAACCTGCTCTGCTGCTCTTGCTCACCCTCTCATTTGCTCAAGGTCATCAGCAAACATTACCGCTCTGCATAAAAAGGTGCAAAAACAGATCCCTGCAACTACAGACCAATCAGCCTTCTCCCAATCAACAGCAAAGTTGTGGAATCCATCATCGCTTCAGACATCAAATCCTTCCTCTTCTCCAATGGCTTGATTTCCGATCATCAATTTGGTTTCAGACCAGGTCACTCTACCCTGGATATGCTGCCTCTGCTCTCCCAACAATGGATGGAGGTCCTCAATGCCAGACATGAAATCCGAGCCGTATCCCTGGACCTATCATGTGCTTTTCACACGGTCTGGCACCCTGCCCTGCTCACCAAACTCTCTTCCTTATGGTATTCAAGGCCATCTCCACTCATGGCTCGCAGACTTCCTCTCCTGTCGCAGTCAACGTGTGGCCTGAAATGGAGTTCTCTCATCCCCTCTTCCTGTCCAGGCTGGAGTTCCTCAAGGTAGCGTTCTGGGCCCTGTTTTTTTCTGGTTTTCATCAATGATCTCTCTGACTCTCTGGAAAATCCTCAATATCTCGTTGCTGATGACTCCACCCTCTGCCGTACCATCGGTCATCCCTCAGACCAGCAAGCAGCAGCTTCTTCACTCACTGCAGATTTGGATAAAATCACAAACTGGTCCAACACGTGAAACGTCTTTCAATCCAGACAAATATCACACTCTCACTATGTCTCTCCGAAGGGACTGTTTAGAACCCCCCCCCCCCCCACATCCTTTCTCAACAATCCTTTGGAAGAAGTCCTTTCTTTCAAGCTTCTGGGTCTCACTATCTGCCATGACCTTTCCTGGGAAAGCCACATTTCAAACCTCGCCTCCAAAGACAGTCGCCGACTGGGAATCCTCCGTCGTTTAAAGTCCTTCCTCGGCCCACCTGAGCTCCTGACCACTTACAAAGCTTTCGTCCGCAGCCTGATGGAGTACTGCTCTCCCCTCTGGGCTGGTGCTCCTGCCTCCCACCTTTCTCACCTTCACTCTGTAGAAACCAAGGCATTTCGGATCATTGGCATCTCCCGCAATGAGGTTGAGTCTTTGGGCCTCTCACTCTCTCACCGCAGGCTGGTCGGTGGTCTTTCTGTCTTCTACCGTCTCCTCTCCAGCCTCGCCCCCCGCCCCCTGCTGTCTCTGTGTGATTTGTCCCCATCACATTTCCGTAGGGCGCTCAGGGTCCCCCACCAACCCCCTTCCGGTAAAACTACCAAAATCACGAATCACTGCTCACCTTCACTCCTCTTTTTTCCCACCTTTGGAATAAACTCCCTCACTCGACTCAATCCCATTCTTCCCTCCAGGCTTTCAAAACAGCTGTTCACCACCACCTCTTATCTTCCCCCATCCAAATCCTCGATCTTTTCTACCCCCGATAATCCACCCAAGTCCACTTCCTTCAAATTCCCTGCTTTCCTTCCTGAAAGTCCCTGTAATGTCCATCTTGTATTCCCCATGTTCCCCACCCCATCCCTCCTAATCTCTGTTCCCCCACTGTTTTGTCCTTCTCACTCCCTCCCCTCGTCTCATGCCCCCTTGATGTGCTTTGTGTGTTAGCTCTCACACGAGCCTCGACAAGGTATACAAAAAAACCCCACAAATTTCGTTGCTTAAAAAGTGGGGGGGGGGGGGAAGTGGTAAAAAAAAAAAGACAATTCACACAACACCATCCAGCAATTATTTATCCCCCAATGATCTTAATTGGTTCATGTCCTTGCCAAATAACACATTAGTCCTGAAAACTTAACACCCAGCATCCATCTTGCCTTCCCACAGGTTCCTCCTCTGCATGTAGATCTCCCCACCCCCAACAAGCAGACTAGAACACGAGCAAGGACCACGTTGGCACTGGAAGTCAAATGGATAGTTCATTCACACGAACAACATCCAACTTTTAATAAACACAATTGTCTCGTTCTCTGTCTCCCTCTCTATGCAAGGTCACATCTTACAAGTTACAAACACAACATGAGCAATGTGGCCACGGTCTCATGTGGGGGTGTGGGGTGCATAAATCCACCACATGGTGGTGCTAGAAGAGGGTATTACCATTCCCTTTTCCCCTGGGCATCGCTGAGGTTAAAACTATTCACAAGTAAATTTGTCCTCTTTGCCTTCTCACCCAAAATGGAGGGGTCTGTCACAGTGTGTGTGCAGAAAGAGAAGAGAGCAAGGGAGAAAAAAAAAAAAGAGGGAGCCAGGGGGCACCATGTGAAGGAAACCTTTCGAGCAAGAAGGGGTGTTAAGGGGTGAGGTGTGACATGGGCTATGCGGCCACAGCCTCAGAGGCTGAGTCCACAAAGTGACCATTGTAGCAATTTTTTGGCAAACAGGACAACCAATTGATCTGACAGCAAAGCGCAAGGTTGGCTCTGCTAACCTACAATAAGTAACGTAAATATTTTGAATTTTCTGGAAACGTTTCAAAAATCCAAGTTATCAAAATAAACTTGCGTAGCAGCAATTCAGTGTAAAGGGAAGACAAAGAAACCCTAATTCACAACTCAAGGTCAAGGGTAGATTTGGCTACCAAAACAATCACCCCCCCCCCCCCCGAGTTGGCACCCTTCAAGTCTCCACCATGTTGGAATGTTCTCATAACTTGCATAAAGTCACCAAAGTTCTTCTATTAAGGGTAAAAGAATAAATATCAATCACAGAAACTGCTGGCACTGACTGCTAATAGCAAGAGTCTTGTCCAAGGAATGCTCCTTTGAACGAGTCGATGTACACCACTTTTATAAACTTCAACTACAAAATAACAAAACTGGTTTGAAGTCACTATAAAAGTTGTTAACCTCTTACATTTAACATGAGCACCATTCCTAACCTAGCTAGCAATCATACTTAATTTGCTGCAACTGTATTGATAAAGGAAAGCATTTCCCAGGCCCAACTGGTGCTGCATATATAATCACACAGTACAATTTTGATAAGTTTTAAGAGTTGTGGAAAGAACACCTCAAGAGCTCTTTTCATGCGAGATTAGAAACCCATTCTTTTACTCTTCCAAATACTTCAATGTTGGCCATAATGTCACTCGGGAAGCTTGGGTACCAACCGCCTTGAAAACCATTTGCAATGCAGTTGATTGAACCCATGGAAGCTAAAAAAGCTACAACCAGGATTAGACTGAAAATAAATAAATAAATAAAGATGGACATGACTCGGGTGTCAGTTGTACCACCGCATCTATGCTTCCCAAATTTCCTTAACAGCTGCTTTCCATAAGGTTGGCCAACTGCCTTCTCTTCCCAGCACATACCTTAAATCATCTTTGCTCAAAAACACAAATTGGTGAATCAAGTAATGGCAAGTTTGAAAATGAGCAAATTAAATGAATCTTCAAATATGACCACACATGTAGCGTGGAAGTTAGAAGAAAGAAAATAATTTGTACAGTACTCAAATTCTTTACAACTAGATAGTGTGACCAAGTCAATGGCAGAAAATTATGACAAGCTGGCAAAGCAACTGCTTTGCCAACCTTTTATTAATTTAAGTAATGTCACCAAGTGCAGCATACACAGATGGAACAGATTCAGAGCAATACAGAAAACATTTGTGAAAATTCAGTGCAACAAAATGTACATTTTGAAGTTAAAAAAAAAAAAAAAAATTTCCAATCTGCTTCAACAAGACAAGTTGAACCACAAAAAGAGTTTAGCACAGTAATTGCAGGAAACAGAGCAGGAATAAAGACAGTGATACAAAAAGTCTGTTGGCTGTTCCCCGGCCACCATCCAGATCAGGTTGTACTGTTGGAATGACAACCTTTCCTGCACCACCCAGCACCAGCCCACCACCATGACTTGACTGCTGAAGTTCAGATGGAGAGCGAACAGTCGACAGATGGGTCTCAGTAGGTTTTGACAATCGAGCTGTCGTGAGGTTCTGCAGAACTTGCCGATTTCTGCTTTCCTGTGGTTGGCCTTCAGAAAGAGAATGGCAAAAAATGTGAATCTCAAAGCTCACACACAAAAAAAAAAAAAAGCCCACCTCAGTGTGGGGGACTATATTGCATATATTATATTACAAATCCTCAATGTGGGGGACTATATTACAAATCAAGCAGCCATGAAAGACCAATACCAGATCATTAAAGATCCATCAGCTCAACATACCTGTCTGCAATTCAATTAAAGATGATGGAGAACCAGACAACTCATTGTCAGCAGTTACATTTGTTGGAAAATCAAACGAGGTCACAAAGCTGTCATCTGCACTCTCTTTCATCAATGAATCATTTTTAATTCGCAGCAAACGCTGCGACCACCATTTAAGAAATTCAGTTTGAGAAAGCGCGTTGCTTTCTGTTTGCAACTCCAAAGATGCAGCGTGGGTCGTGGGCTCATGGGCAGACGGCTGCCAGGACGTGGGCTCTTGGGCGTCATGGGTGGACGGCTGCCGGGACGTGGGCTCTTGGGAGTCATGGGTGTCATGGGTGGACGGCTGCCGGGACGTGGGCTCTTGGGCATCATGGGTGGACGGCTGCCGGGACATGGGCTCTTGGGCGTCATGGGTGGACGGCTGCCGGGACATGGGCTCTTGGGCGTCATGGGTGTCATGGGTGGACGGCTGCCGGGACGTGGGCTCTTGGGCGTCATGGGTGTCATGGGTGGACGGCTGCCAGGACGTGGGCTCTTGGGCGTCATGGGTGGACGGCTGCCGGGACATGGGCTCATGTGCAAGAGTGTGAGTGTATTCATCCTTATTGGCAGTTGACGAAGTATGCTGAAGTGAAGAATCTGAAGCAGGAATATTCACCTGCACATCACCAAGGTAATCATAAGAAGCAGTTGCATTTACTCCCCTTTCTGGTATTCCCATTTCATACAATGCACCAGCCATATCCCCCACCTCAATGTTCATTCTTTCAAACGTTTCATTACCAAACCCTTGCTCAACTTCCGATTTCAAATAAATCTGCATTTTCTCAATCTCAGACATTTGAGCCATTGAAACATTCTCAGCTTGCTCAACTATCCCATATATTGGTAGCTTCGCTTCCCCATCGACACTCCCCAGAGTCTGTTCTACTGTTGAAATGTTATGAGTCTGCTCCAAATCTGATAAATCATTATAAATGGGGTTGGTACCAACTTCCTCTCCAATAATTTCTCCTTGCAATGTCCATGGCTCGGAAAATAAAAGGAGATCTTTCAAAACATCTTCACTACTGCGAAGTGTCGAAGTTTCCTCGATGTCACTTTCACCATACTTTGTCACGACAAGTCCACCGGTTTGATTTTCTGAATCAAGCAAAACCCATGGTTCAGGAGAAGAACTGACATTTTCAGACTCTGGAAATCTCAACTCATCTGCTCCACTTCCTTCAAGGAAAAAAAAAAAAAAAAAAAAAAAAAAAAAAAAAAAAAAAAGGGAAGTATGGATTGGAAGAATAAAACATGATTAGTTTCAAAAAGTTCACATGACAACAAATTTAAGTTGTGTTCAGCAAAATTCATTAGTCACAAGTTCAGCAAGCAACTCAATTGGGTAAACAAAAATCAAATTCTCACCACCACTCCTAATAGTCAACTCACTCACCAGAGCTCTCCCCAACAGCTGGAAGAAGTTCAGATTCAATTTGACTCTCCCCTGCATCAGCATTACACAAATCTCCAGAGCAGCAAAAACCACCAGATTCCTCTATTTCAGGACAAGACCGATATTCTGTACACCCTTTGACAAGCCATGGGGATGTCCCAACTGCAAAAATTAAAATAAATAAAATAAATGGGTGGTGAAGGTGGACGTGAAATAAAAGGCAGAAAGTAGGCCAGATGAAACGTCGACAACATTCATAACATTGCAGCCAATGGGTGAGTTAAGCAAGCGCAACTCACATTGGGCGATCTTCGCAAAGCAGCGGGTGCTCTTTGGGGTGCACGACTCCCAAGGCATCACAAATTTGCAGGTGTAGTCAGAAGAACGTTCCATGCAATGAATGCAGTGCAAGCACACCACTGGGGAGAAGGAGAATTAAAATTTATATTTTGCAATAGCAAGTGAACTTGGTCACATATATTGTAGTTCTTTTTAGAATTTAAAAATTTACGACAAGCTACTGTAACTATGGAAAAGCTAGTTTTCATCACTCAAAGAATCATTTTTTATTGGGCGACTCGGTTTTGAAAAGATTTGCACGAGAGGGCGATACACATCCCTTGCCCTCAACCTCAAAACCATTATGGCACACCAATTGCTGCAAAGGAAAATATTAACTGAAAAAGCAGAATGACACCAACATTTTGATAAAGCAGACAATAGCTAGCAAGTGATATTTAAAAAAAAATATATATATATATACACACATCGAAAACAGAGCAGCAGACGGTGGTGGTTGGGAGGAAACGGTTTTATTTCCTCCACCACCAAAGGATAGAGGTTATGTTTCACCAGTCTGTGAAAAGGATCTCAAAAACTTATGGACAGTCATACAAAATTTGGGGGACAGGTTGGGTGTGTGACAAGGACCAATTGATGAGATTTTGGTGAAGATCTAGATCCGATAATTTATATTTTTAAGCAATTCTTCACCTTTGAGAAAAGCCAAATAATATTAAATAAAGTGGTGGAAGAGTTGTAACAAATCTGGGTGACAATAACGAGCCGATGAGATTTTGGTTCAGGTCCGGATACAAGACGCACACTTCAACCTGACGGAGTTATACACTCTCGAGTGCTGCTGAAGTTCAAGGTTTTCTTCAGCGGTGCATCAAA
>NC_140970.1:89423991-89443991 GCF_056783735.1 Eptatretus burgeri | reverse complement strand
ATGTCCGCAGCTACTGATGCAGACATGCCCCCGACGTGTGATGTGGAAATGCCCCTGACAACTGAATTAAGCTTGCTACCAAAGGCTGAAGCAAATAATTTGCCAGCGCGTGTTGATGCAAATACCGAGGCAGCTGCGTCTGGAGCGTCCGAGGAAGCTGCGTCCGGAGCGTCCGAGGAAGCTGCGTCCGGAACGTCCGAGGAAGCTGCGTCCGGAACGTCCGAGGAAGCTGCGTCTGGAACGTCCGAGGAAGCTGCGTCTGGAACGTCCGAGGCAGCTGCGTCCGGTACGTCCGAGGCAGCTGCGTCCGGTACGTCCGAGGCAGCTGCGTCCGGTACGTCCGAGGCAGCTGCGTCCGGTACGTCCGAGGCAGCTGCGTCCGGTACGTCCGAGGCAGCTGCGTCCGGTACGTCCGAGGCAGCTGCGTCCGGTACGTCCGAGGCAGCTGCGTCCGGTACGTCCGAGGCAGCTGCGTCCGGTACGTCCGAGGCAGCTGCGTCCGGTACGTCCGAGGCAGCTGCGTCCGGTACGTCCGAGGCAGCTGCGTCCGGTACGTCCGAGGCAGCTGCGTCCGGTACGTCCGAGGAAGCTGCGTCCGGTACGTCCGAGGCTGCTGCGTCCGGTACGTCCGAGGCTGCTGCGTCCGGTACGTCCGAGGCAGCTGCGTCCGGAACGTCCGAGGCAGCTGCGTCCGGAACGTCCGAGGCAGCTGCGTCCAGAACGTCCGAGGCAGATGCGTCCAGAACGTCCGAGGCAGCTGCGTCCAGAAAATCCGAGGCAGCTGCGTCCAGAACGTCCGAGGCAGCTGCGTCCAGAATGTCCGAGGCAGCTGCGTCCAGAACGTCCGAGGCAGCTGCGTCCAGAACGTCCGAGGCAGCTGCGTCCAGAACGTCCGAGGCAGCTGCGTCTGATACATCCGAGGCTGCTGCGTCCGATGCTGCTGCGTCCGGTACGTCAGAGGCAGCTTCCTCCGTTGCATCTGAGGCCTCTGCGTCCAATGTGTCCGAGGCTGCTCCTTCCGGTGTGTCCGAGGCGGCTCCTTCCGGTGCGTCCGAGGCTGCTCCCTCCAGTGCGTCTGAGGCTGCTCCCTCCGGTGCGTCTGAGGCTGCTTCCTCCGGTGCATTTGAGGCGGCTCCCTCCGGTGTGTCTGAGGCGGCTCCCTCCGGTGTGTCTGAGGCGGCTCCCTCCGGTGTGTCTGAGGCGGCTCCCTCCGGTGTGTCTGAGGCGGCTCCCTCCGGTGTGTCTGAGGCGACTCCCTCCAGTGTGTCCGAGGCTACTCCCTCAGGTACATTTCATATTGCAGCGTCCAGTACAAACGAGGCTGTGGATTCTGGCCTGGACAAGACTAGAGCCTTGGATGTAGATACAACTGTTTCCCCTGACTCAACAGCTGAACAATTGAGCCTGTCATTACGTCGATATCGTTGTAATGTTGATGGTTGCAGTGGTGTTTGTAAGACACAGGATGGCTTGCAGCGCCACATTCAGCGCATGCATGGCTTGCCCATTGCGAGCACAACCAACGGAGCAGCAGTTTACATGCAGATGGCATCTTCAAGTCAATCTGATGATAATGTCAAATGGAGCCATTCTTCAACTTCTGATGATCTGCCAACTGTGCCAGAAGGTATTTGTGGATTTTTACTTAAATCTGACGCAGAAGCTTTAGCATTGTGCAAATGTAGCCACATCGGTGAGCAATATGCCTGTATGATCAGTGGTTGTTCCAGTGTGCTTTACAGTCCTCAGAATATATACCGGCATTACCACCTTGTGCATAAGATGACGATGGAGCAAATTGATGTCAACTACTCTTGCCTTGTTATTGGTCATGACCTTGCTCAGTCTCAAGAGAACTCTGCCATGATGATCCCATCTGGTGAAGAAAGAAACCAAGTTGTCTCGGATCCTGACTGCTCGGCTATCAGCGTAGATGCTGCTCCAATATCACCCGAGTCACCAGACGGTTCAGTTGAACCAACTAGCATCTGCCCTGCTGTGCTTGGCTTGTCTCGTAAAGATGAACAGATCGCCATGTCTTCAGAATCCACCAACCAAAGACTGTTGGAAATGAGTGATGATCCTGAAGTTTCTCAGCAGGTGCTATCACATCGTTTTATGGAGTCTTTCGTGAAGTACCTTCAGAGGTCACGGCGTTCCTGTTTCAGCCCCACTGGGATCCGTCAGCACCAAGGTATTCAGGAAAAAACCCTGCCTGTGGCTCGCAAGCGCGTTGGGCGTCCGCCAAAGAAATTGAAAACGTCCGCGGTCCTGCAGGACGACGAGGCGATGACCATCGAAGGTGCGACAGAGAGCTGTTCATCAAATCTGCAACCTACTTTGGGAAAGCAACAACCCAACTGTAGCAAGGAGCAGTTGTCATTCAAACCAGTTGTGGTGCTCGACCGTGTTATGCAGAATCCTGAATGACAAAACTTGAGTTTTCTTCTATATTATGTATCAACCGAGTGTTTGATTCTACTCTTGCATATTATGACTTTTGCCTAGCACGAATGAGTGCAGAGGAGGGAGGAGAGAAAAGCGAGGGGCACAGAAGGAGTTCTTTGTTCTTGTGGGCATTGTTTTTTATTTTTTATTTTTATTATTTTCTTTTCTTTCCATTCCAAGTGTGATGGTTTCTTGTTGGTATACACATTGGTGTGTTGTATCATCATTCGTGTCGGTGCAGAATTAAATCATCGCACCTAATGCAATTATTTTTTGACCCTTGAGAGTTGTTATCACCAGGTTGGGCCTTGTAATAATTCCAGGATAGCCAATGCTTCCTATTTAGTCGATTACATCAATAATTATGTACAACTCAGAATGATTATCAAATTTTAATAGCAAAGGAAAAGCTCTGCTTTCAAAGTCGTCCTGGCTGTGGATGCAGAAATGGCTTCAACGTGGGATGAGAGGTTTCTTTCAACATTGCACCTGTTTCTGCTTTAAGACAGGTTTGTGGATTTTGTTTGCTATTTCTAGTTTCTTCATTCAGCTGACATGCATTTGAGTACTTATTTGGAGCTTTGCGTTGTGTTCGATTCTAGCATACCCATGATGACCGGTGATCATCATGGGTATGCCAAAAAGATTTAGAGAGCCAAAAATCATGTGCTGGTGACCATCATAAAGCCAAAAAGGATTAGAGAGCCATTTTCCTTTAGAAATCCTCCTTTTGGCATTTTGGATAAGAAAGTTGTAAATGTGGAGGGAAAACTTGACATTTACACCATGTTTTCTTATTTTTATTCTCCTTCAAGTTGATCCTTTACTTTGGAGGTTCGTATCAGGTTTTAGTAGATATGTGCATCGGTCTGCTTTATAATGTTCTTATGGAAAAGAAAAATTTCATTTGCAAATCGTCAATCATTTAACAAAGCTTTTCCCTAGGACCCAGAAGAAAAAAAATTTTCATAGGGTTGTGCAAAACGATAGACCGTTGCTTTGCTTGATTTGTTTCATCATTAGTTTTATTAATAATAATTTTTTTTTTTGAATAATTTAGGATGGTCATTCAAATATATCCTGCTCTGAGGGCATAGGCCAATGTTTCATATGTCATATTTGCTAAGGCCGGATCCTCTATAATCTTTGTACAGTTATATTTAGAATATAATACGTTTGAGTGATTTGTTAACATTTCAGGGTTTGTGGCATGTATACAGTATAATGTATATGTCCTGAAGGAGTTATATTCTGGTTGTGGCTCATGAGAATAATTTGATGCTGAGCACCAGCCCGAGTAGGGAAAGAATCATTCACAACCTGAGGTTTTCCACTACGTTAGCGAAGAGTGCATATGCATTAGGTTCCGTGCCATCGGGTCTCATACAGGTTGTGGCCAACGCAGGCTTTACCGACGCATGTTAGTTGTGGAAGATGAGTGAGCAAAAGCAACGTGTTGTGATTCAAATAAAATAATTTTTTTTTGGCTTGTTTGTATTATGCCTAATGCCGTACAAATGAGCTTCATTGTGCGCAGAAGTGATTGTCGTATTTTCCTGTATCTAAAGAAGCGACAAATCAATTCAATCCATTTGCAAAACATTTTTTGTTTCCCCATGATTTCCCCCAACTTCCCAACTTCCCCACTCCCAACCCCTAACAAAAATTTATAACAAAAATTTATTCGACTTGCCTTGTTGTAAATCATGATAGTCGACACCTCGGAGCATCAAATCAATGATTTAATGGAAAACTCCAATTATTAAAATCTCGAAAAAAAAAAACATTTGCTTACATCCACTACCGAGCACTTCACCGAATTTTTTTATTTTTTATTTTTTATTTTTATCGAAATCCTAGCCAAGTTTGTATTTTGTCATGTATGCATAAAAATTGAACATTTATGTTTTGTCCTTTTGTATCCACATCATTCGTCATATTTCCATTCTGGTTGTGTTTGCATTTGACTCGTTCCATTGGCTTTGTAATTATGCTGTGGAATTGTTGTTGTTTTTTTTTTTTTCCAACTAAAAGTTGATGAGTGTTTTTACAGCGATGAGTAACGAGATGCAGTTGCCATTTCAAACATTAGTTCTTCGTCAAGGTGGGGAGGGGAGGGAGGAGGGATAATCTTGCTCAATGTCAGGCACACCTCATTTCTCACGGCACAAAACGTACTCTTATTAAGCCTTCTATTGATAAATTCCATAGTTTATCTTGTCTACCAATACACACCGACATTAGCCTTCTAATTCTGCTCTTTCTTTGTCACAGTCAGTCATATGTTCGTTTAATGGGTTTTTCAACGTGCTCGAAAATGCAATGTTACACTGGGTAAAAATTAAAAAAAAAAAAAATGGATTCACGTGAATGCTATCCACAGTCGTATTGATATTCCATAAGAAATGACTGGCAACCTTCTTCGGTCACTGGCTCATCGTCTCCGATGGATTACCTTTACAGGATTTCTAATAAGAACATGCATTGTTTCTGAGGCAATGTTTTGTGGGCTAACAATCTTCTTCTGCAAATCTATTTATGTCATGCTTAACAGCTTTTCTGCACCTGTTAATGTTTTCCTTTTATTAGAATTACTATTTTTTTTTTGTAAAATGTGCTTAAAATGCATAATAAATGCATATGCATCATCGGAATGATGTGTGGGTCTTTTAAAAACGAACGAAAAGCCTCTGTTATCGATTTTTATCTTCGCCACCTATGGTGTACGGAGGTTATGTTTTTCACTTCTGTTTGTCTGTCTGTGAGCAGGATATCTCAAAAAGTTGTGGATTGATTCGGATGAAACTCTGGACAGGTTGGGTGTGTGACAAGGATGAATTGATTAGATTTTGGTGAAGATACGAATCCAGATCCGGCCTATCGGTAGAATACGAAACGTGAATTGTGCAGCCTGGCGGAGGTATGCGCTCTACCAATTGCCGTTCTAGTTATTTGTATTTATTTATTTTTGAATGTATTGTAAAAAGCACAACAATTTCAAAACCTTAATTTAGAACCAGAGTAAATCATGCTTGTTTTATTTCCTCCCAGCAGTATGGGGCCATTCCTTGCCCAAAGCACTTGTGAGGACCAGGTTCTGCGAAAGTCAAAATGTCCTGTACAAGCCAGGACTTTCTAGTTCTTTTGCTTTCTAAATGGTAGCTAATAACAAAAGGTCAACGAGAGGTGGTGGGCTTCTGGTCTGGCAAATTTGAATCAACACATTATATATTAACTCACAAGGGCCTTTGAGCAATTGCACATGGAAAATGCAACTCGATTGGAGTTTACCTGTATCGGTTGAGCTATATTGAACCACAATGAGCACCAGTCATTAAAAAAGAGGCTATTTGAGATATTACTCTTGGATATACACATACTTGTTTAGGGATGTTTGTAAGAAAGCAATTAATTACTTCTATGCTGCTTATTCAGCTGTAAAAAAAACATTATTTCATTGGAGTCGATTTGTAATTTGCTTTTCTAGCGGCATTGTAAGATCTACTTTGGCTATGCCACTGAAGCAGTGCTTCACACAGTTTTAGAGAAGAACATTAGAATTCTCTCATTAACTGCCACATCACTGTCTACCCTTTTTGAAAAGTAATTGCTTTTAATAAAAAAAATTTCAATGTTCCTCTGAGGGGGGGGGGGGGTTGGGTTGGGTCTGGGAAAGCATAGAAACAATGTTTTCCATTGTGATATTCATAATTTGGTGGTTGGTATTGTCTGCAGCCCATTGTATTTTGTCTTTGCCATCATTGAGAGCAGATACAGCAAGTCTTTGACTACATAAACAGGAGGTACAAATTTGGCCAGGTTACTGGTATACAATGATGTACAAATGCTAGTTAAAAAACAAAAAAACATTTATATTGGGGCCAGACTATCTCTGAAGTCTGATCTTTATGGTAAGATGACCTACCTTAGGTTTTATAGCAGGGGAGATGGAATAAGAGAACATGCAGGATACAAATTCATTCCAGGGAATTGGGAATGTTGCAGCGTAGAATGCATTTCTTGATGAACATAAATCATAATTTGGCTTTGTCTGGAGGATATTGACATCAATATATTATCGGTGTAAATTGAAGGGGTGGGGGAGGAGGGCAGGGAGGGCAGAGGAGGTGCAATAAGAAGAGCAAAGGGATTCAAAATAAAGATCAATTACTGCACTGCAGTTCCAAGAAGGAACCCAGACATAACACCCCCCCCCCCCCCACATATCCACACACATGCACACATACATACATGTACATATAAACACACAAACATGGATATATTATGGACTGGTAAGTACTTACAAAAGCTATTTTATTTGAAGTCATGACCTCAACTTATAAGCAATTTACTGATTTCCCAACTACCCAGATCATCAGCTGGGCACCGTTTTCCAGCACCGTTTTCCATCGAGGTTTCGATTCATTCATCCCAGAACCTCTCCAAACGTGGATCCACAACCCCGGTCACCGGTCCAGATCAGTAGATTGCTCAACATCAATGGACCCACAACCCAATGTTGTGTCTAGACAGTCAGTCGTCACAGCAATGCAATATCCTGATTCAAAATTATTTAATTATTACTTTTATTTAAAGTATAACTACATATGAATAACTTTAATCATGCACCACTTTATATGATAATATATTAAGCGATAAACACTTTACTTTGCAGACATGTCCATTATACAGCACCTCCATCTCACCATAGACTCAAACTGTCATTAATAACCGATTTTAACATGCTGCACTGCATATCTGAGCAACCACCAACAAATTAATTTTAATGCTTATTTATAGTGTATTTTTATCTAAATACCTCCATTATTTAATACCATTTATAGATATCATGTTTAATCAACAATATTGATTAAAGAATTTACCTCATTAAAATAATGAATTTATTGTTATTATATCAGATGCAATAGGAACTTATTTGCATGAAAACCAACCAAACTTAAATTAACAGGTGACGATGGAGTCCAAAGACATTCTCACAAGACCTGATCAAACAATCAGCCAAATATCCTTTGTTTAATATGATGGAAAAAATTTATCAGCACATTCCACAAAATCATCTTTTACTGAACAGATTCTTGCAAATATAAGTGGCTGAGATGAAAAGACATTGTAACTCATTTTAATTGGTACGTTGCCACACGGAAAGGTGCACAAGAATGTCAGGAAACTGAAATCATCAACTTTATGATAGACATTTGTACTAAAGCAATTCTGTCCAACTCTAACCAACACAAACGGATGTGCAGCAACTGTACAATCATTACCACTCATGTTTGCAATCAGGCTATCTGGATAAACCTTGTGATGCTGCCTATCAAAAAAAATTATAGTTAACCACACGAATATCATCTATATAACGACATGTATGAGATATTGGCTGCTCTTGGAGCACCCTTATTCTGGACATTTCCATCTGTCTGTCTGTCCGTGAAACTTTGGTCAAGCCTAGGGGCTAAACCACTCAACCGATTCCAATGAAATTTGGTAGGTAGGACCAATATTTCTGGGAATCGTGTGCTTTCAAATATGGGACCCTGGCCCCTAGCAACGGCCCTTTAAAGTGGTGAAAAAATCGAAGCTTAGAGTTCTGTGCGCAATCTATCTCGCTCCCTTCATGCCAATTTGCAGCCCTAACAAAAAATATTTGTCGGAGGAGATAGGTTTTGGGTGAGTACATGTCGAACATTTCAGAAACGGTTAATTGTGAATATCTCTAAGAAAAAGAGTCTGATTTTGATGAAACTTGGGTGAAATGTGTACAATGTGGCCAGCATGTACACAAAAATGAATGGTTGCTTTGCACACCTCCGTTGCTTAGAAACAGCTAAAATACTTTATCGTACCTCGTACACTTATTGTGGACTGTACAAAAAAAATCGATACCTCCGAGGGACCTGCTTTTTTGTGCCCAAGGAGAATGTCTTACAGCATCATATAAAAAAATTAAATCTTTAGCGAATAGATAAATGGAATTACCAGGGCTGCCATTTGTTAGAGTCTCTTTGGAAACATGCCTGAAATTTCACAAGGTGGGTTTCTGGGCGCAAACTAAGAGGGCTGTGATAATCATATTTATTGTGCTAAATTGATTTATAGCATGCACATGAATATCGGCTAGTCGCGTCGGCCAGCTTTCCATCGAGAGCGAGCAGCCATGTCGCCTACCGGCTTGTTTTAACTAATCCTTCATTTTTTTTTCTCCTTCATCAGTTTCTGCATGAATGAAAATTCACAGAAAATAAAAAAAATGTCCGTGAGTAGGGGGCTGCATTTCCCACCCATGGGAATACTCTTAACCTGTTGAAACATTAACCCATAAAAAGACAAATATTAAATAAAATTAACAGCATCCTTCAACTTCTGCTTATTAAAACAATGAAAACTTGAGTATTTATTTTTCGGTCATCTCGTTAAACCAGTCTCGATGTGCGTACGTCCCCATTTTTTTCTTCCGATTTTCTTGATATTTGGTATGTGGGTAGATGTCGAAGAGGGATGCGCGACGGTATGACCTTTGACCCGATTGAAGGTCAACGTCAAGGTCACTCCAAAGTTGCAAAATCGTCCATTTTCAAAATCTATCTCCTCCGCCGTTTATGATCCGATCTTCGAAATTCCTTCGGATTCTGATAATATGAAACAATATCTAAATTTGGTCAGGCCGATTTTTTTTTTTTGAAATTCGGCCTGGTTATCGAGTCACGTGTCTTCAAAGTTGGAAAAATCATCGATGTGATTCGGTCAAAAAAAAATTCGTCCGATCTTGATGAAACTTGGTATGTAGGTAGGGGTCGATTAGTGATGCACGATGGTATGACATTAGACCTGATTGAAGGTCAATGTCAAGGTCACCGATGCTGTAAACTTGTGAAATCATCCATTGCCAAAATATCATCCGCCATTGACTCAGAAATGCGGTTTGATTTCTGAGGTCCGGTTTCTATCCTTTTGAAGACACATTGATCATAAATGTTCCAAATCAACCATTTTCAAAATCTATCTCCGGCTAACTCGGAAATGTAGTTTGATTTCTGAGGTTTTCTATCCTTTTTACTCCCGAGCTTTCGTCTGTACGTTGAACCTAAAAGACAAGACGACATCGAAGCCATTCTAAGGTCAGGTCAGGTATGGGAGCATGTGCCAGAACAGCGCGTCGCTGCGTCCACTTTCCGCCGGTACTCCAGGGGCCTCCGTCTGGCCATCCCCCAGGCAGATGCCAGGCCCATCCCCATCTCCTTGAGATGATGGTCAACCTGCTGCAACCATGAGGCACGTGGTCGGCCCACTGGCCTCCTCCACTCATGAGACTCCCTCGCTGAGAGAATCTGGTGAGCAGGATCAGCGTCAGGAAAACGAGCCACATGTCCATACAGCCGCAGCTGACGCTCACGGACTATGCAGGTAACAAATCTCATCCGAGTCTCTCTCAGCAACCGCTCGTTGGACACAAAATCCGACCAGCGATAGCCAAGGATTCTCCGAAGACACCTGGTACCAAAGGAATTAAGTCTCCGTCTCAGATCCTTGGTCAAAGTCCAAGTCTCGCACCCATAGAGCAAGACTGGAAGTACCAAGGACCTGAAGACTCGGACTTTCGTCCTCCCGCACAGGTACCGGCAGCGCCACACCCCATGATCCAGTGAATCCATGACTCCCCAGGCCCGACCCAGACGTCTATTGACCTCCGGCTCACAACCTGCGGAGACATGAATATCACTGCCAAGGTAAGTGAATCTATCCACGACCTCAACATCCTCACCACAAACAGACACAGACAGGACAGCAGCATCCAAGATGTCACCGAAAGCCTGGATCTTTGTTTTGACCCAAGAAATCCGTAATCCCAACGGCTCCGACTCCTCATTCAGCACCTCGAGGGCCCCCAAGAGGATGTCTAAAGTCTCCGCAAAGATGACTGCATCATCTGCAAAATCAAGGTCCGAGATCTTGACATTGCCAAACGATGCACCGCAACTTGATCTCTCCGACATCCTCCCAAAAATCCAGTCCATACAAGTGCTGAAAAGTGTGGGGGCAAGTACACACCCCTGACGAACTCCAGTAACAACTGGAAATAAGTCAGAGATGGTACCACCACACTTCACAGCACTCTCAGTACCAGAGTAGAGTTCAGACATCAGATCGATCAGTTTTGGTGGCACCCCACGAAGACCAAGAATCCTCCAGAGGACATCCCGATTCACTGAATCGAACGCTTTACAGAGATCAACATAGGCTGCAAGCAGCCCCTGCCGAAACTCTCGTCTGCGTTCGGTGAGGACACGAAGTGCAAGGATACGGTCAATCGTTGACCTCTTTGGTGTAAAGCCTGACTGCTCTGGACGCTGGTGCTCAAGCAGATGGTGGCGAACCCTATCAAGAATTATCCGAGCAAAGACCTTGCCCGGCACTGAGAGCAGCGTCACCCCTCGGTAGTTGTTGCAGTCTTGGCGATCACCCTTCCCTTTCCAGAGAGGGACAACAAGGCCCCTCTTCCAGTCAGTTGGGATGATGCCTGTGTTCCAGGCAGAGCACAAAACTGCATGCAACGACGCGAGTGCAGCATTTCCACCAGCCTTGAGAAGTTCGGCATGGATGCCACAGATCCCTGGAGCTTTGCCCCGTTTCAACTGGTTCACCGCAGCCCGTGTTTCCACAAGCGATGGTGGACCACAGTTGATTCGAGGGTCAGCAACAGGGATTGTAACACCCTTGACGTCCAACTCGACAGCTGGGGGATCAGCCTGGTACAACCGCTCAAAGTAACCGGCCCAGCGGGCCTTCACTTCAGACTCCTCTGTCAAGAGCCTACCATTCTCTGCTCGAACTGCAGTGCTCCGAGGGATGGGCTTGGATGAACGTAATGCGCGAATTCCCATGTAAGCGGGACGAGAATCACCTGTCCACAGGTGATGCTCTACCCCCTCACAGATTCCTCGCACATAGGCCTCCTTGTCCACCCTCAGTGCACGTACAGTTTTACGCCTCAGCTCCCTGAACAGCTCAGCTCTGCCATTCAGCCTGGCCCTGCGACTCTGGTCAATGGTATCCAGTGTCCCTTGAGAGACAAAATTCTTCTTTGCCCTGCGGTGAACTCCAAGGCATCCACCGGCAACATCAAGGACGGTGGTCTTGAAGGTGCTCCACAACTCTTCAGGTCCCCCCAAAGCACCCAGACCCCCCAAGTGTCCACTCAGCCTGTTCGCAAACTCCTCAGCTACTCTCTCATCCCTGAGCTTGGCAACATCCAGCCTAGGCTGGGATGGTACCATTCTCCAGGATTTAAGGTGCAGCTTTAGAGTTGCTACAACAAGCCTGTGGTCAGTATTGAGGAACTGAGCACTCCGGTAGACCCTGCAGTTCTGGATCATCCTCCAACGACCGTCAATGAGGACATGGTCAATCTCCTTTGCCACACCGCCAGCGTTGGAATACCAAGTCCAGCGATGAGCTTGCGGGCGCTGAAACCATGAACCAGCCACCCTAAGTCCATGACTTCTTGCAAAGTCAAGGAACTTAGTGCTATTCTGGTTCATAGTTCCTGACCCATGGGGACCAACACACACCTCATAACCATCCCTATCAGTTCCAGTCGATGCATTGAAATCCCCCAAGACTAGAAGTGTATCTCGTCTGGGGCACTGATCAACCACAGACTCGAGTGTGGCGTAGAATGTGTCCTTCACGGTAAGATCACTCACCTCAGTCGGAGCATAAGTAGAGACCAGGGAAATGACACCTAAGGAGTGACGAATCCTTAATCTCATAATACGCTCGTTGACCGGTGTTACCTCAATTATCATTGGGGTCAGCTTATTGGACACAGCTACAGCAACTCCTTGGGTATGGTAACCATCAGAGCGACCAGACCAATAGTAGGTGTAACCACCCACCATTATCTCGCCGCAATCCGGTCTCCGAACCTCAGAGAGAGCTGCAATCCCGATGTCCAAACGCTTGAGCTCAGATGATAACAGAGACAGGTGATCATCCTCTCTTAGGGATAGGACATTCCAGGCACCCACCCGAAGGGACCGCCTCAGGTTAACCCAAGGAGACCGCCGTCTGGTGGACGACACCTCAGCACCACTCCGACACACTCTCCCGCAATCTGACCCAGGGATGTTACCCCGTGGTTTCCCTCCTATCAAAGATTGGGGGTCCCGAAGGCTTTGCCCCAATCCCATCATCCGGTGAGCTGCCCTGCGAAGGGAAGCTGCACAGGAGGTACTCCCACGGAGTGGGTTTTCAGATTTTTTTGCGTTTTTGCGTTTTGCGGAATGAAGCGTTTTACGGTGGCTGGAGTGCAAATCCTGCCACCAACCTCCTAATAAGAAGTAACCCAACTGCAGGAGGACGTCCGCAGACACAGTTGGGCACTAGATATGGATGGCCGTTGGCTCACAAGGAGCTCCTCCGCCCTTTGACAGGTTTTGTTTTTAATCCTGCTGGGTGTCCATATCCAAACACCCTCCTCACCAGAAAACCTGGTGGGGGAGACGGTTTAGTCGCCATTCTAAGCTGATCAGAGATCCCCATCTCCAGAGCTCCAGAGATGACCGTCACCCCCAACCGGGGGTAATTTTTTAGAAAAGAATGCTCTCTCAAACCTGACACATGCAAACTTATTTAAAGAGTTAAAAACCTTGTCAATTACTTTGAAGAGTGAATTCCTCACTAGTACTATATCTAAATTTGTACATAAAGTTGAAAAATCAAAAACTTCAACTGACTTGATATTGAGGCATCTAATTCTCTCTAAGAACGCTAAAGAAGAATGAATGCTCCAGAAAGTGTTAAAAACCAGAATTCTTCTCATTTGCTAAACAATATTTCCTGAACTGTTCCCAAACCACTTGTATGCCTGAAGAATGCCAAAGTAGTTCCAGTGATAGTTGGAGCTACGGGAATGATGACAAAGAACCTCACAGATATTAAAAATCATCCCTGGGAATATTAATACAAACGAACTACAGTTGGAAGCTGTCCGGGGCTCAGCGACTATCCTCACGAGAGCCCTTAGTACAAAACTTTGAGAACAGAAAACTTCACAGCTTGGTCCATGAATCGTGACCCCTTACCAAAATAAAGGTGGATACATTGAACCTACTGTTGGAGGACTCCATTCCACATTCTGAAACCCACATATGTAGATACCAATCGATGACACACACTCATGGAGCCTGACTGGAGTTTGCCAAAACACACCTGAACAAGCCAAAATCCTTCGGTGACAATGTCCTGTGGACAGATGAGACCAAATTAGAGCTTTTTGGGAAAGCACATCATCTCTTTGTTTCGAGAAAACAAAATGAAGCCTTCAAAGAAAATAACACCGTCCCTGCAGTCAAATATGGAGGAGGTTCAGTGATGTTTTGGGGTTGCTGTGCTGCCTCTGGTACTGAGTGCTTTGTGTGCATGGCATCATGAAATCGGGAGATTACCAAGGTATTTTCGAGCGCAATGTTCAACTCGGTGTCAGAAAGCTGGGTCTCCGTCGAAGGTCATGGGTTTTGCAGCGGGAAGATGACCCCAAACACACTTCAAAAAGCACCCAGGAATGGTTCAACACAAAATGCTGGACTGCTCTGAAGTGGTCAGCAATGAGTCCAGATCTAACTCACATTGAACGCCTGTGGGGAGATCTGAAAACAGCAGTTGGTGGAAGGCCCCCTTCAAATCTGGGAGAACTGGAGCAGTTTGCATAAGAAGAGTGGGCCAAACTGCCAGGAGAGAGGAGTAGGAAGCTCATTCATGGCTATAGGAAGTGCATGACCAGTTATTTTGTCCAAAGTTTGTGCCACCAAATATTAAGTTGAGGGTGTCAATAATTTTGTTAATGCCATTTATTTTTATTTTCTGATTTAAAAGGATATATTAAGTTCTGAATCAAAAACAAAGATTCTGTAATATTAACAGTGAAATAAAGAATTGTGGAGACAAAATGCTTTTGTCAATTTCAACTTATTTTTTGGAGAAAATTGTGAGTTATTTGAAAAAAGTGCAAGGGTGCCATTATTTTTGGCCATGACTGCATGTCAGTCATGTCATGCATGTCACACACACACACACACACACACACACACACACACACACACACACACACACACACACACACACACACACACACACACACACACACACACACACACACATTTATTCATACATATTGATTCCAGGCAACCCTTAAGAAGGTGGTGGTGGTGGGATTCACTATGAATCATTGCCGTCCCTGTGGTGGTAGTTTGCCTGTGATGAGCCTTTCATTGGATTTCGATGCAGCTATTACGAAGCAGCGATATTTAATCAAGTGAAGAAATTGAATGTGGATATCTTGTTAAGTAATCGTCATCTGACTTCCATTTTTTCTGTACATCTAATTCAAGAAATTGAATGTGTTCACAGCATGAAGACACCTTTGTAATTCTTAATTTATGTCACAACTCGAACTCTCCTGATCTTCAACTAATCCTCTTGAGTTTCTGTGCTCCTTGGTATAATCTCTAGGTAACTTGAAAATTTATTTTTTTTAAACCTACCGTTTTCACATATATTCTGATTTTGAGACCACTGATTCGGACTTCTGCTTTCATGGATACAATTCTGTAACAGATGCATTGGCCCACATATGGGCCAATTGATGCCAATCATATTGGTCGATTTTGGTAAATATTATTTTCCATGGAAGGCACCACTTTATTCGACATCAATGTGCAGAACGAAAATGTTGAAGAGTTCAAATCCCACTCAGCTGTTGAATTAATACAATAATTGTTTTATAAAAAAATTATTGCTGCAATCCATTCTGCATATTGTTTGAACATTAGCACAAATGCTACACGAGATGTCAATTTGAGATGATGGTGAGTGGATTAAGAAGAGTAGTGTTGGCATGTACAGAGTTGAACATCCCAGGTGTTGTTTGAGATTCTCTCTGGGATCTCTTATTGGCAACAATCATTGTCTGTACCTCTCAGGTGTCAGTGAACTTGCCATTTGCCAGCCCAAAGCTGGATGTTGTCAAGGTCTTCATGCAGATAGATGATGTGTTCCTTCATTATCAGGTGTCTTATCAAAAGTGCTTAATACTGAGTTTTTAATAGTAAACAAGGTGTGAATTAAACTTGCAATTTGTTTGTTCACCGCCTCTGCAAGGAAGGTCATTGATGAAGCAACTGGAGATGGTTGGTCTTGCATCACAGGACGTTTTGCATTTCTATTATAGTGTCTTTGGACGACAACAAGAACGAGTAGATCCTCCGACGACAACAACCATCTTCTTTTGAACGAGCCGTTGGAGAGTAGTCTCTGATGACCATTAATCGTAGCTTTATCATCATCTCTTATTGCCAGACTCTATTGAAATCGACTTTGATATCGAATGCAGTGGCTTTCACCTCTCCTCTCTGGAATTTGGATTTTGTCAATGTATGGATTTGTGACCCCAAACTGAGCAGGTTGATGGAGGTTATGTTTTCACCATTTTCTGTCTGTCTGTCTTTTTGTCTGTAAGCAGGATATCACAAAAAGTTGTGGACAAATTCAGTTGAAACTTGGTGGACCGGTTTGGTGTGTGAAAAGACGAATTGATTATGTCCATCCATCCATCCATCCATCCTCTGTGCAGAACATTGGAGCTGCCTAAGCAGTCTCCTTGGATATTGGGCACAATCCTGGACGGGTCACCATTCCAACACAGGATACCAGCAAACTGGCACTCATTTTGCCAACCTCAGGATGACAGGCAGTCAACCCCACCTTGTATTAATTCAACTATAGGAGAGGAGGAGATTTGGTCCATACTCTGTGCAGAGTGTTGGTGCTGCTTAAGCAGTCTCCTTTGCTATTGGACACCATCCTGGACGGGTCGCCACTCCGACACAGTATACCAGTGTGCTGGCACTCATTTTGCCGACCTCGGAAGGATGACAGGACCCTCAGATCCAAAGCCGCCACCCAAACCATTAAGCCAACACCAGGCATAAAATGATATGTGGATATCAACATGGGCTTGTAGCAAGGTATTATGTACACATTTAGGACACGGGGACCAAAAAATGAAAGTCATTGTATGATTAAGTTTTGCATATAATTTGTTAGCCAACATCATGGGGATTGAGGATCTATTTGGGCAGAGCTTAATTCTTCCTCTTTCTATTGCTCTGACAGGGTCAAAGTTGGTTATCAATTATCTGTATCAAGGAACCACTCATATCATTCTAAAATTGGTCTGATGGCTTAGATATGTATTATACACTAATTGGAAACCACATATATGGAGAATATTTGGTTTACCTAATATTTGACCTTGGGAAAAGAGGTCAAGGTCATATGAAATTAACAAATTGATCAGTGTTCATTCAGGTCACAAATATATATGCACATAAACTTAACCATAGAAATACATGCTGTGATGAACCAAACTAACATCTTAGGATTAAAAGTGCAGATTTCTTTAAAACGTTACGTACTTCCTCATGACCTTTGATGTTCTGTATACTGAACACAAACTGGCCTTTGGTATTGATTTTTATATCATAGGGCCATCTTGGTAAACTTATTCTATGGTTATAAAATCAAGCTTATTGCTACCAGTAATTTTGTAGCAGCTTGGTAAATGCAATTTGTTATGTACTTCCTAACATTTTTGACCCAATCATGGAAGTGAACCTAAAAACTGGTATGTAGTCATGATCCATGTTGAAACTTGCCATTTTAAATCATCACTTTATGCAGAAGTAAATTGCTATTTAAGATGTTCTATCAGATGCATTTCAAATTTCTGGAATAAGATTTTGTAAACTTCTATATGACTGGGGGAAATTTTGCAAAATCTGAGATTTTACACATTTGAAGGTGCCAAGATATGCAGAAGGTCATAAGAAATGTACTGTTTCGAGGAATTGTTCTATTCTTATGTATAATGATATATATCAAACAAAAAATGCATTTTCAACCATTTTGGACAACATACACAATCATACATGTAACCCATTTCTAAAAAATGAGCTATAAAAATGGAAAAAATAGCCTGTGTTTGGATAAAAAAAAAATGCTTTGCAAGCAACTATATCCATAGGACCCATAGCAAAGTATACATTTTCTGAAAGCACAGACACTTGGGCATTATATAACATTAAGATTGTTTATCTTATTAAAACTGGGTTCAATTTCTAAGCTTTCTCCTCATTTAGGACCACAGTGTACACAATACCATGCTACAAGCCCATGATATGTGGAGCATTATGACAAAACTTGGTGGATGAGTTGGATTGGTGACGAGAACAAGCCGATTCGATTTTAGTGTGTGACAAGGAGGAATGGTCCGGATGGAGATCCAGCCTATCAGTGGGATACAAAACGTAAACTGTTCATCCTGGTGGAGGTAGGTGCTCTCCCGAGTGCCCTTCTTGTTTTCACATGTGACTGATGTCATTGTTGTTTGACATCTTCCAGATTTTTCCAAAATGATTTAGAGGAGGCAGATTATATGATAACTGATCAGATGCAATTTTTCCTGCATGTAGTTATTCAATTGTAGTAACATTATTGTGATTATTTTACTCATTCAACCCACAAATAAATCGAACAAACTCCACTATTCCAATACTGCAATGAAGATCAACTGCACGATGGTGAAAACCATTGATGTTGATTTCCATTGTGTGTGTGTCGGAAATTCTTACTATAATTCACGGACCGGTATATTGGTTATATTCGAAGATTTACAATTATTTTGTTTGTCTGTCTGTTTGTTTGTATGTCAATCGCCTACAGATTACAATTTTTCACGAAACTTCACCACCTGGTAGAGTTCGTCATAAGCAAGAAGGCTAATGGTTTTCAGGTCAAAGGTCAATATAGGCCAAAGGTCAACAACTTTGTCAGATTTCTAAAATCCTCAATTTTCATCCGATTGACTTGAAATTTGAAGAGGATTTGCATATCAGGTCACTGAATTCAACCACCAATTACTTTTGAGGTCAGCAAAGCCAAAAGCAGGCCAGGTTTCTAAATTTGTCAATTTTCATCCAATTGACTTGATATTTGAAAAGGAGTTGCATATTTCGTCACTAAATTCAACCACCAATTATTTTTAAGGTCAATGTGTTGTTGGGATTCCGCAAGTGTCGCACTATGCACATCTTTCTTTTCTTTGTCTTTGTCTTTGTCTGTCAACTGCGTACAGGTCACACTTATTTCAATCCGATCTTCACGAAACTTCACCGCATGGTAGAGTACGTCACAAGCTTTTTGTTTTTGAGATCAAAAGGTTAACATCGGCCAGAGGTCAACAACTGTCAAATTTCTAAAATCGTCAATTTTCTTCCGATTGACTTGAAATTGGAAGAGGAGTTGCATATTTGGTCATTTAATTCACCCACCAATTATTTTTGAGGGCTAAGAGTCAAAAGGTCAATGTAGGCCAAAATTTATAAAATCATCAATTTTCATCTGCATGACTTGAAATTTGAAGAGGATTTGCATATTTGGTCGTTGAAATGAATCACCAATTATTTTTAAGGTCAAATTTGTTTTAGTGATTTTGCAAGTATCGTGCTATGCACGACGTCCATCTTGTTTGTTTGTTAATCGCCTACAGGTCATCATTTTAAACTGATCTTCATGAAATTGCATTGCACCACCTGCAAGAGTTCGTCATAAACAAGAAGCCTCTTGTTTTTGAAGTCAAAAGGTCAACAAAGGCCAAAGGTCAACAACTTTGTCGAATTTCCAAAATCCTCAATTTTCATCCGGTTGACTAGAAATTGGAACAGGATTTGCATATCAGCTCACTGAATGCAACCACCAATTATTTTTGAGGTCAACTTAGGCTAAAAGGTCACTGACTTATTTGTGATTTCCAAAATCAATTTTCATCCAATTGACTTGAAATTTGAAGAGGATTTGCATATTTGGTCATTGAATTCTACCACCAATTCTTTTTAAAGTCAAATTTGTTTTAGGGATTTTGCAAGTATCGTGCTATGCATGATGCCTTTCTTGTTTGTTTGTTGCGCTACTCCTGCACTTCTGGCTCAATTACATGAACACCTGCTACATCGGATCAGCATGATCCCCAATTAATGTATTGGGGTGTTTTTATCTTTGCCAGTAGTCTTGGGGAGAGGAAAGGGGATGCAAATTCTCTTTGTAAATGTGTGTCATGTAGCGCTTCTCCAGGTGGGAGAGAGTGTTACAACTCCCCACCCTTTGCAGTACAGTATTCCTGTTCCCACGTTTTTCAATGCAGTGAGGTGTTTTGAATTAAAAGCAGTAGGTTTGATTTTGCTTCATGCACATAACCTGGATTATTTTATTTATTATTACTTTCGTGGGCAATTGAGGCAGCTGTCAGTTGCCAATATGCCACACAAATAGAGGTGTGTGTCAGAAGAACGTGTTGCATTATTGGAACAAGATCGTCCATAGGGTGGGTACTCTGCTAGTTCTGTTAAACAAGTGAACATTATGCATTTGGAATTGTTTGCTGGGATGTTTCTCTCTCGACCCCAACTCTCTCTCTCGAC
>NC_140970.1:89415991-89420991 GCF_056783735.1 Eptatretus burgeri | reverse complement strand
AAATGCACACAAAAAGAAAACACAATTCCATTTACACAAAAGCAAACATAAAAGTGAAAACACAGTGCAGAGCTAATACCGACTACCGAGCACACGGCAACACTTATACAATTCTACTTCACAGACGGCGCCGACAACACATACCCAAAACCAAGGAAAAGAAATCCCCAAGAATGGGGCAGGCCTGAGGCCGAGACCGGGTCGGGCCTACCCGTCTGGTGATGAGACGCGGAGCGGCGATGGCCCCGCAACCCGCGGGCCTCGTGGACAGTGCCTGGCAGGGGGTGGGAACGGGGCCCCCTTGGTCGCACTATCTCAGCGCGGGGGGAAACAGGAGGGGGTTGCTGATGCTCGGGGTATAGAGGATCTTCATTATCCCTGGTGTGCGTCTCCACCTCGGCCAGGTCGCGCTGCCGGCCTCCCTCGGGTGTGCAGCTCCTGGCACCGACGCGAGCACCCCCTCGTCCGACTCTCTTCAGCTTCTCCAGCCACTGCAGGCTTCGGGCTCCAGACTTCTTTCGTTCTCGTTTGCGACTCTCTTCTGACTGACGAACACCGTCCTTTTATCCCCCCGTAACTTCGCCTTTGACCTTTCACCTCGCTCCCCATTGGCCCGACAAAAAGTGGGCGTGAAGGCTTTTTGATCCACAAATTTGCATATATCGATCGCCCTGGGGGCGGGGCCAATTCGCCCCTCGCTCACCGATTGGACGGCAAAAAGTGGGCGTGTGTCGTTTTTGATCCGTTTTTGAAGCAGAAAATCCGTGATTTTGTACACGCTGTTCGACGCGCGTTCTGCATGAGTCCAACACCGGTACCCACAGCGGGGCAAGAACGGTGGCGATGCTACGGTTGTGAGGTGTGCGTGAAGGTCGTGGCGGTTGTGGTGAAGCGGTGGTTGTGGTCGGTGGTTGATGTTGTGGTTGTGATCATGGCGGTTGGTCCAAAATAAAGATAGTAAAAGAAAAACGGCTATCCTGAAGAGTCGCAGCTCGCATAAATGACATGTATTCCCACTAGACAACGGGTTTGGGCCTAACTACACATGCACTTACCGAGATACCTCACCTAAGGGACCTGAATGGTGGTTTGCGAATCTGGTAACCACAACACTACCCCCTTCCCTTTTTACAGACTCGTCCCGAGTCGTCAAATTTTCGTGTGCCATCATGTGTAGTTTTCCCCTAGTACATTTTACCTACGGATCCCTGAGTGCGACATTCATGGTATTCGTGTCCCCAAAATAAATAACCTGAGGGCTGCGTAACTACCTAAACAAACTCACTCACACGGACGACTTAAATAAAATTGCCGGCGCTAGACAGACATGCCGGGGGCGCACTCATATTTACAGTACATCTTAACCTTAACTTACAAATTTTACACTAAACCATGGCCCAGGATCAATGAACTCTGCAAAAAGAAAGCAGTTAACAGGGAGCCAGGCTGCCCGCATGCAGTCTCTGGCTCAAAACAATGCAGGTGACAGGGAACGTGGCCGGCTGCTCACACGCAGTCCAAGGCCTTCCCTTTTGAACTGAACGCAGTGAACCACAACGGTGCATGGGCTGCACAAACGCAGTCTCCATGCCAGCTCAAGTGGCACACGCAATGAGCACAACGAATGGATGCATGAATGGATGGACGCAAACACGGTGCACGGGCCGCCACTGCAGGCCCGTGTTGTAGCTGCCAACAGGGCAGTTCTCGCAGCTTGCAAACTGTTGCCTTGCGGATCCTGGCGCACATGGAAATGAACAGGGGGGGCAAAGCAAAAATTGAACGGGGCTGGTGAACGTGGGCAGTGGGCATGGCATGGCAAAGGTAGCAGGCAAACACAGCCCGCAGAAGAAGGCCGCTGCAGGCAAACACAGCCGGCAGATGAACTGGCCGGCACAGGCCTTGAAGAAAAACAGCCAGCAGATGAACTGGTCGGCACAGGCCTTGAAGCAACACACGGCCAGCTGATGGCACAGGCCTTGCAGCAAAACAACAGCTGCCGATGAAGTTGGCCGGCCTCCGCCTCGAAGAAAAACACGGCCAGCCGATGGAGTTGGCTCGCCTTTGCCGTTCAGTGGAGGTTGGTGGAGGGAGTGCGGTGGTGCTGGCCACTGGAAGGCGGGCTCGGACCTACCTACCTGTCTCCCTCCCACCTATCGCCTTTGCCTGTCACTGTACATACCCACTCCCTTAATTTGTCAAACCCCAATTTAGCCCCAACTTATTTTTTTATTGTTTTTATTTTTACTTCCCCACTATAAATCGTCCCCTAACCCCCTTTATCGTCCTTGTTCGGCTAACCTATTCTGTCACCTAGCCTACTCCCAACCCCTACGTTCCCTTCCCGGAGGGGAATAAGGGAGAGCTAATGTCCTGTGCCGAGGCCCAACGAAGCCTCAGAATGGCCTCCCCAGAGTTCGGCGATCTTAACACCAAGTGGGTCCAGCGGCCCACAACGACAGCGAGGGGATGGATGGTGCGGAGGGGTACATCTCCTAATCTACCCTATCCATTTAACTGTTAAACTACCCCGGGGCTTTCAACAAGCGCCTCTCGCTTAAACTATTGGTTCTATAAACCCAGATTCCCGTCGCCTGTGTTGGTGTCCTTACAATTTCGGGCCTCGCCCCCCAATTTTCTCTCCGTGCCCTCACACGGTCTCCTGGCTGGGACACGTGGCTCCCTTTGGCAGGCACGACCCTCTGCCGATTCTCCCGCTATGGCACCCCCGGGCACTACACTGCCTCCGAGCCTACCAGCTCCCTAACACCGGGGGAGTGCCCCCCATGGCACCTCCCCTGAAACGCGCACGTGGCAGGCCGGCCTCCCGGGCCCCTTTCCGAGGTCACCCGTGCCCACAACACTGCCCACGCGGCTAATGGCGCCCGGGCCCCGCACCAAGCAGGCGCACCCGTGCCCACTACTCTATCCCGGCCCCCCATGGGCCCTTGGCCTACCGCGGCCGACTAGCCTGGTGCCCGGGGTACCCACTCAGCGATACTCACCTTTCGCAGCCACGCTCCCAAGCCCGTCAACAGGGCTCCTGCACCCCTCCAAATGGGTCTCGAGCCTACTTTCCCACCAACAACAAAACAACCTCCATATTTCAATTTGACTAACCCAGCTAACTCACTCTACACTGACCCCGGGGTCCCTTGGGCGGGAGTCACTCCTCCCCCCAATCACTCATCGCACCATGCATTCCCCATTCACTCCACTCACACAGACCCGCTGGCCTCACTCACTCAACAAGTACTCACCTCACAACTCATCAACTCTTCAACACACACACCACTGAACTCTGCCATCCTTCGAACTACCTCCCCTAACTAACTCGTGCTCCCACGTCGTCCCTTAAACTACAGCACGTTCCTTTTAACACTACGTAGCTAAACTACGTCCCCTCTACACACTCACCAGTCTGTCTCTGTCTCCTAACTCAAAAATTCATTTTATTTCCCAACCTACATCTGGCTACAATCCCTCTAACTAATCCATTCCACGGACTCCATGAGGACTTACCCCTGCCCCATGGAGTCGGTCTAACTAAGCTAACCCTTCCCCCTAACTAGTTTCCATCCTGTGCCCAGGGAAGGGGGTCTTTCACCCCTTGCCCAGGAATCCTGTACACCCGAAAGTGAGGCTTGCTGTTTTCCCTTTTTTTTTCTCTTTACATGCGCAGCACCTGCGCGGCAACTCAGAGGCTCGCGCACTTTACACCTGCCCGTGACGTCATGCAGCTGCACGTTGTTCCTCGTCCCTCCTTGGACGGGACCATCCGGCAGAGATACCCCTCCTGCCGGATTCCAACCCCACGTGCAGCCATGACGTCACCGTGCGCATATAAAAAAAAACACAAGCCACACGTCTCGAGGGGTTCCCCACGCGAACACATGTGCTTTGCCCGTTGGAGCTTAACACGCACGATCGCGTGGAGAACCCGTCCGGTCCAAATCCGTTTACCTGCCTAACTTTGTCCGTCCGCGGGATCGGCAAATCCACCGCGTGCGTTTCCGGACCGGGACTTCACTCTCGCAAGCGAGCACGTGGTGGTCTCGTGCGTTGCACAGCACGAACCGCGTGCTCACTGCTGGGTGAACCCGGCACGGTCCTCGAAACAACCACAGCCGCTACTCGGCTTTCGTTCCTTACATGTCTCCGTCGTCGCCTCCATTCAACCCACGCACACCTGCGTGTTACGACGCACACAGTCCACTCCATCACATTCACACCGGGAGACGCGGCTGCGTGCTCCCGCATGCCAACCGACATCTCCCTCTCATACCGCTCTCTCACACACACGGTCTCCCTGGCACACAGCGACCTTGCACACGGCCGTTCACTCACGCGTGCGGGGGCACTCACCCGCGGCGCCTCACTCGCACTCCGTGCCTCATCCACACACGCGGGGGCACTCACCCGCGGTACCTCATTCATACACACGGCGACACACACACGCGGTCTCTTCCACACACGGTGCCTCACCCACACACGCGGGGGCACTAACCCGCGGTGCCTCACTCACACTCCGTGCCTCATCCACACACGGCGTGCTGGGAAGCACGTACTCCGGCACCATCGCCACCACACCACTCACACGTGGTGCCTCACTCATACTGGCCGTTTCACTCACACACACGGCCTCACTCACACACGGTGCCCCATCCACACCCGGCGTGCTGGGAAGCACGTACTCTGGCACCATCGCCACCACACCACTCACACACGGGGTCGCTTCCACACACGGTGCCGCACTCACACCTTGCACCACACACACAGGGACAACCACACTGGGGATTTGTGTCCCCACAAGGGTCTCCGGGGCCTCTACACCCCCCAAGCTCTCCGTGCACCCGTCCACAGCACTCGTCCCCTCAACCTCGCAAAGCACGACCGAACTCACCTGGTCGTGACTCGCCTCAAGGGGGCATACTCCCTCCCCTCGTTCCTGGAGGAGGCCATCCAGGTGCTCGCACTGGGTCCCCACACGCTCCGCGAGC
>NC_140970.1:89398491-89405991 GCF_056783735.1 Eptatretus burgeri | reverse complement strand
CTCCCCAAGTACGTTTTACCTACGGATCCCTGAGTGCGACATTCATGGTATTCGTGTCCCCAAAATAAATAACCTGAGGGCTGAGTAACTAACTAAACAAACCCACTCACACGGACGACTTAAATAAAATTGCCGGCGCTAAGACAGACATGCCGGGGGCGCACTCATATGTACAGTACATCTTAACCTTAACTTACAAATTTTACACTAAACCATGGCCCAGGATCAATGGTCTCTGCAAAAAGAAAGCAGTTAGCAGGGAGCCAGGCTGCTCGCATGCAGTCTCTGGCTCAAACAATGCAGGTGACAGGGAACGTGGCCGGCTGCTCACACGCAGTCCAAGGCCTTCCCTTTTGAACTGAACGCAGTGAACCACAACGGTGCATGGGCTGCACAAATGCAGTCTCCGTGCCAGCTCAAGTGGCACACGCAATGAACACGATGAATGGATGGACGCAAACACGGTGCACGGGCTGCCACTGCAGGCCCGTGTTGTAGCTGCCAACAGGGCAGTTCTCGCAGCTTGCAAACTGTTGCTTTCTGATCCTGGCGCACATGGCAATGAACAGGGGGGGGAGGCTAAGCAAAAATTGAACGGGGCTGGTGAACAGGGGCAGTGGGCATGGCATGGCAAAGGTGATCAGGCAAACACAGCCTGCAGAACAAGGCCGCTGCAGGCAAACACAGCCGGCAGATGAACTGGCCGGCACAGGCCTTGCAGCAAACAGCTGCAGACGATCCGGCCGGTACAGGCCTTGCAGCACAGCAGCTGCAGCCAATCCAGCCGGCACAGGCCATGCAGCAAAACAACAGCTGCCGATGAAGCTGGCCAGCCTTCGCCGTTCAGTGGAGGTTGGTGGAGGGAGTGCGGTGGTGCTGGCCACTCGGAAGGCGGGCTCGGACCTACTCTACGGTCTCCCTCCCAACCTATCGCCTTTGCCTGTCACTGTCTATACCCACTCCCTTAATTTGTCAAACCACAATTTAGCCCCAACTTATTTTTTTATTTTGACTTCCCCACTATAAATCGTCCCCTAACCCCCTGTACTGTCCTTGTTCGGCTAACCTATCCTGTCACCTAGCCTACTCTCAACCCCTACGTTCCCTTCCCGGAGGGGAACAAGGGAGAGCTAGCGTCCTGTGTCGAGGCCCAATCCAAGCCTCAGAATGGCCTCCCCAGAGTTCAGCGATCTAACCCTAAAGTGGGTCCAGCGGCCCACAACGAGAACGAGGGGATGGATGGTGCGGAGGGGTACACTTCCTAATCTACCCTATCCATTTAACTGTTAAACTACCCCGGGGCTTTCAACAAGCGCCTCGCGCTTAAACTATTGGTTGTAACAACCCAGATTCCCGTCGCCTGTGTTGGTGTCCTCACAATTTCGGGCCTCGCCCCCCAATTTTCTATCAGTTTCCTCACACGGTCTCATGGCTGGGACGCGTGGCTCCCCTTGGCAGGCACGACCCTCTGCCGAATCTCCAGCTATGGCACCCCCGGGCACTACACTGCCTCCGAGCCTACCAGCTCCCTAAACACCGGGGAGTGCCCCCCATGGCACCTCCCCTGAAACGCACACGTGGCAGGCTGGCTTCCCGGGCCCCTTTCCGAGGGTCACCATGTGCCCACAACACTGCCCACGTGGCTAACGGCGCCCCGGGCCCCCACACCAAGCGGGCGCACCCGTGCCCACTATGCTATCCCGGCCCCCCATGGGCCCTTGGCCTACTACGGCCGACTAGCCTGGTGCCCGGGTTACCCACTCAGCGATACTCGCCTTTCGCAGCCACGCTCCCAGCCCGTCAACAGGGCTCCTGCACCCCTCCAAACAGGTTTCGAGCCTACTTCCCCACCAACAACAAAATGACCTCCATTTTGTAAATTTGACTAACCCCCTAACTCACTCAACACTGACCCCGGGTCCCTTGGGCGGGAGTCACTCCTCCCCCCAATCACTCATCGCACCATGCATTCCCCATTCGCTCCACTCACACAGACCCGCTGGCCTCACTCACTCACCAAGCACATGCTTCCACTTCACTCACCAACTCTTCAACATACTCACCGCTGAACTCTGCCATCCTTCTAACTACCTCCCCTAACTAATTGTGCTCCCACATCGTCCCTTAAATAGTAGCACGTTCCTTTTAACACTACGTAGCTAAACTACGTCAACTCTACACATCCAAAGGCTTTCACTGTCTCCAAATCTCTCAAATAACTTTTATTTCCCCACCTCAAGCTCATCTAAATCCCTCTAACTAATCCATTCCACGGGCCCCATGAGGACTTACCCCTGCCCCATGGAGCCGGTCTAGCTATGCTAACCCTTCCCCCTAACTAGTTTCCTCCTGTGCCCAGGTAAAGGGGTCTTCCACCCCTTGCCCGGGAATCCTGTTCACCCGAAAGCGAGGCTTGCTTTTTTTTTTTTCCACATGGGCAGCACCAGCGCGGCAATTCACAGCTCGCGCACTTTGCACCTGCCCGTGACGTTATGCAGCTGCACGTGTACCTCGTCCCTCCTTGGACAGTACCATCCGGCAGGGATACCCCTCCTGCCGGATTCCAACCCCACGTGCAGCCATGACGTCACCGTGCGCATAAAAAAAACGCAAGCCCCACGTCTCGAGGGGTTCCCCACGCGAACACATGTGCCCTGCCCGTTGGAGCTGAACACACCTGCTCGCGTGGAGAACCCGTCCGGTCCAAATCCGAAATCCTGCCTAAACTTTGTCCGTCCACGGGATCGGCAAATCCACCGCGTGCGTTTCCGGACCGGGACTTCCCTCTCGCAAGCGAGCACGTGGGGGCCTCGTGCGTTGCACAGCACAGACCGCGCGCTCGCTGCTGGGCGAACCCGGCATGGTCCCCGAAACAGCTACAGCCGCTACCCGGCTTTTGTCCCTCTGTCGCCGTCGTCGTCGCCATTCAACCCACGCACATCTGCGTGTTACGACGCTCATACACCATTCCATTACATTCACCCCGGGAGACGCGGCTGCATGTTCACACATGCCCACCGACATCTCCCTCACACACAGCGACCTTGCACACGCTGTCTCTCTCACACTTGGCCGCTCACTCACGCATGCCATTACCCTTGCACATGTGGCTCCACTCACTCACGGCCTTTCACTCACTCGTGCCATTTCCCTCACACAAACCATACTACTCACACACGCGGGGGCACTCGCTCGCGGTGCCTCATCCACATACGGCGTGCTGGGAAGCACGCCCTTCTGCACACTTACCACCACACCACTCACACACGGGGTCTCTTCCACACACGGGGTCTTTGTCACCCACCCGGTCACTCTCACACACGCCCTTGCACCCGCGCTATGCGTGCGTTGCAGCACGCATTTCGCCACACTCGTGAACACACACCTCGACACCACACACACCGGGACAACCACACTGGGGATTCGTGTCCCCACAAGGGTCTCCGGGGCCTCTATACCCCCCAAGCTCTCCGTGCACCCGTTCGCAGCACTCCTCCCCCCGAACTCGCTCGACACGACCGAACCCACCTGGTCGTGACTCGCTTCAAGGGGGCATACTCCCTCCCCTCGTTCCTGGAGGAGGCCATCCAACTGCTCGCACCGGGTCTCTACCCAGTCCACCAGCTCACCCCCATTGTCCTCCACTACCTCCGTGTGTGTGTGTGCATCTCTATCCCCGTCTTCATCGTGTAGTCTTCCCTCTATCGTTCCCATCTCCCGTGTCTCTGCCAACTCATTCACCTCTTCACCCTTTACCTCCCTTGTCTCAACTATTATTTCCGTCTCTTCCCTTGTTATCTCCCTCGTGCACGTCTCCGTCACCCCAATTAGTTTTTCCCTCTCGGTCACCGTCACTCTTCTCGCCCAACACGTCCCCCGAATTATTTTCTCCTTTCCAGCCTCCACCACGGGCCCGACAGCCGTTGCACTCCCTCCCAGCTCGTTCGCTCCCACACGTGGAGTCGCCATTTTAAACTCCCTGATAACGGCCTTCATGCCCACCTGCAGGCTTCGGCCCATGTTCTGCGTCTCACCCCGCAGCTCTTTCATTTCTTCCTTCATTTTGAGTGCGTTTGTTTCCATATTCACCTTCACTTCGTTTGTGTTTGTATCCATCTTCGTTTTCATTTCGTGCATTTGCTTGTTCATGTTCGCATTCATCTTTGCCAGCAATGTGAATAGCTGGGTCATGTCGGGTGCGTTTGGGTGAGCCGTTTCGGCAGGGATCGTGGAAGGGTTTTGGTGGAGAGGGGGAGGGGAGGTGTCATACACCGCGGCCGCCGCCGCACCTATTTCGGGCTCTGGGTTCAATTGGGGGAGTTCGTGTTCCTGCACAACCAACATTTCCTGCACGGGGTTTTCATCCTGGACCCATGGAGTCTACACATTCTCAATCCATTTCTAATACCCCCGGCTCCCACTCGCCTTGAGACGCCATCTTATTTCTCATAAAAGGTTAATTTGAATCGCTCGTAATTTGGAGGGAATCGGGGGTCGCTCCTCTCACCCCTGGACCGATTCCCGTGAATTTAGCTGGAGACAGGAGAGCCCGTTTTCCCGCTCTCCGACACCAGTGCCGCTAGGAGGGGGATGGGTTTGTATCCCACTCCTGACACCAGTGTTGCGGATTCGCGCCCGCCGGCGTGCGGGCGGCCACGTAACTCGAATCGCGGCACGTCGCCCACCGGACGGACAATCCCGTCGTGACCCTCTCGGACTAACGCCGGGAACTAGTCACGGGTGGGCCTTTCGGCCTCACCACGATCGTGCCAATCAGCCCCCCGCGTGGGATAGGGTTGCTCGCCAAATTCGACCTACCTAAGTACCCACACGGAGGGTAGACCGGGCGATCGCACCTCGCCGCAGGTCGACTTCGGACACGGGCCACTTTAAGCGACCCGTTCCGTACTATCGGGATAACCGAGCGGTGTTATCGTCGGCCTCGACGGTTCGATTAATTATCGGGCGTATTCAGCCCACTACCAACCCTTTACGTGAAGTAAGATGGAGATTCAATACAGGAAAAGACGAAGCGAAACGGGAAAACAGTTCAACAATAAGCACATTTATTTCGCGATGAACGGAAAGCACACATATACAATTACACCAAAAGCAAATGTAAAAGGAGAAGAAACACACAATATTACACAAAAAGCAAATATAAAAGAAGAAGACAATGCAGAGCTATCCGACTACCGAGCACACGGCAACACTTATACAATTTTACTTCACAGACGGCGCCGACAACACATATACCCAAAGCAAAAGAAAAGGACCACCCTCAAGGATGAGGGGGGTAGGCGGGCCTGGGGCCGAGACCGCGTCGGGCCTACCCGTCTGATGATGAGACGCAAAGTGGCGGTGGCGCCCCAACTCCGCGGGCCTCGCGGACAGTGTCTGGTAGGGGGTGGGAAAGGGGCCCCCTTGTCGCACTATCTCAGCGCGGGGGGAAACAGGAGGGGGTTGTTGATGCTCGGGGGATGGAGGATATCTCCCTGTCTCGGGTCCCGCGACGAGCGTCTCCATCACGACCTCGGTCGCGCCGCCGGCCTCTCCCTCCGCAGTTCCCCGAATCCGACGCGAGCACCCCCTCAACCGCCTTCGCCGCAGCCGCCTCTCCACAGCTTCGTCCGATCGCCCTCTCCGTCTCCTCTCTTGACTCGTCCCAACTCTTCGCTGGCTCCGCGAACTCCCAACTGCGAACTCTTAACTGCTGACTTCTCCCCTCCGAACTCAACTGTTTGGCGAGCGCGGCCGTTTATATCCCCCGTGGCTTCGCTCCTTCACCTTTGACCCTTTACCTCCGACCCTTCACCTCTAACTGGCTCCCCATTGGACCGAGGAAAAGTGGGCGTGAATGCTTTTTGATCCATGAATTTGCATATAGCGACCGCACTCCAACGCCCTGGAGGCGGGGCCAAATCGCCCCACGCTCACCGATAGGACGGAACAGAAGTGGGCGTGAGTCGTTTTTGATCCGTTTTCCTCGGAAAGTCTGTGATGTTTCTGAACACGCTGCTCGGTGCGCGCCCTGCACGAGTCCAGTATCGGTGCCCTCAAGTGGCGCAAGAATGGTGGTGATGCGATGGTGGCGAGTTGTGACGGTAAAGGTCGTGGCTGTTGTCGTGAAGCGGCGTTGTGGTTGGTGGTTGTTGTGTGATGGCTGTTGAGACGTGGTTGGTGGTGGTAGTAATGGCGGCTGGTCCAAAATAAAGATAGTAAAAGAAAAACGGCTATCTAAAAGGGTCGCAGCCCGCATGAATGACATTTATTCCTTCTAAACAACGGGTTTGGGCCTAACTACACATATACTTACAGAGATATCTCACCTAAGGGACCTGAATGGTGGTTTGTGAATTTCGTCAACCACAACAATATATATATATATATATATATATATATATATATATATATATATATATATATATATATATATATATATATATATATATATATATATATATGTGTGGCGTGCGCCTGTAATCCGGCTACTCGGAGGCTTGGGTTGGAGGATCGCTTGAGGACAGGGACTCTTCGCTGGGCCGCACTATGAGAGGGTGTAGGGCAGCCCAGAATCATGGCGAAACCCAATCCTTATGCCTGTGTCGTAAGAGGCGACCAGGGTTATATCAGGAAGGGCATCCGGCGTAAAACCTGTGCCAAATCAGTATGCGGATCATAACAGATGATCCGCTGTGTCGACCCCTAATGGGAGCAGCCGAAAGAAGAACAACATATATATATATATGTATATATGTGTGTATGTATATATGTATATATATATATATATGTGTATGTATATATGTATATATATATGTGTATGTATATATGTATATATATATGTGTATGTATATATATATATATATATATATATACATATATACATATACATATATATATATACATACATATATATATATATATATATATATATATATATGGAGCTGCAAAAGTAGGAATACAGTAAGGACTGTACTTTCTTTCATTACTGTATACCTACTTTTGCAGCCCCCTGTGTGTATATATATATATATATATATATATATATATATATATATATATATATATATATATATATATATATATATATATGTATATATATATATATATATATATATATATATATATATATATATATATATATATATATATATATATATTGTTACGGCTGTGGAAATTCGCATTGCACCATAAAGGGTCCATAGGTGAGATATCTCTCAGTACATGTGTCGTTAGCCCAAACCCGTTGAAAAGAGAATTTATGTGATCCATTCGGGCTGCGATCCTTTGAGTTAGGTGTTTTTCTTTTTCCATCTTTTATTTCAAACACCCAACATTTCAACAACCACGCCATCCCCATCACAGCGCCAACCACACTGCAACCACGCCACCTCCACCATCTACGCTACCACATCTTCGCCACTCGCCATTCAACAGGCTCCGTGCGGTTACGATTTCCGCGGAGGAACAAAGAAAAACCAACAAGGATGCTCGGTGGGC
>NC_140970.1:89396491-89397991 GCF_056783735.1 Eptatretus burgeri | reverse complement strand
TCTCTGTTCTTTTCCTTGGTTTTGGGTATGTGTTGTCGGCGCCGTCTGTGAAGTAAAATTGTATAAGTGTTGCCGTGTGCTCGCGTAATCGGTATTAGATCTGCATTGTCGCATTTGCTTTTTGTGTAAATTGAATTGTGTTTTTCTTTTCTGTGTGCTTTTGGTGGAATTGAATATGTGTGCTTTCCGTTCATCGCGAATAAATGTGCTTTGTGTTGAACTGTTTCCCGCGTCGCTTCGTCATTTCCTTCATTGAATCCTCATCTTGCTTCACGTAAAGGGTTGGTAGTGGGCTGAATACGCCCGATAATTAATCGAACCGTCGAGGTCGACGATAACACCGCTCGGTTATCCCGATAGTACGGAACGGGTCGCTTAAGTGGCCCGTGTCCGAAGTCGACCTGCGGCGAGGTGCGATCGCCCGGTCTACCCTCCGCGTGGGTACTTAGGTAGGTCGAATTTGGCGAACAACCCTATCCCACGCGGGGGCTGATTGGCTCGATCGCGGTGAGACCGAAAGGTCCACCCGTGACTGGTTCCCGGCGTTAGTCCGAGAGGGTCACGACTGGATTGTCCGTCCGGTGGGCGACGTGCCGCGATTCGAGTTACGTGGCCGTCGCACGCCGGCGGGCGCGAATCCGCAACAATATATATATATATATATATATATATATATATATATATATATATATATATATATATATATATATATGTATATATATATATATATATATATATATATATATATATACATATATACAGTGGGGAGAACAAGTATTTGATACACTGCCGATTTTGCAGGTTTTCCCACTTACAAAGTACGTAGAGGTCTGTAATTTTTATCATAGGTACACTTCAACTGTGAAAGACGGAATGTAAAACAAAAATCCTGAAAATCACATTGTATGATTTTGAAATCATGAATTTGCATTTTATTGCATGAAATAAGTATTTCATCACCCACCAACCAGTTAGAATTCTGGCTCTCACAGACCGATTAGTTTTGTCTTTAAGAAGCCCTCCCATTCTCCACTCATTACCTGTATTAACTGCACATGTTTGAACTCGTTATCTGCATAAAAGACAGCTGTCCACACTCAATCAATCACTCCAACCTCTCCACAATGGGCAAGACCAGAGAGCTGTCTCAGGACATCAGGGACAAAATTGTGGACTTGCACAAGGCTGGGATGGGCTACAGGACAATAGGCAAGCAGCTTGGTGAGAAGGCAACAACTGTTGGCGCAATTATTAGAAAATGGAAGAAGTTCAAGAGAACAGTCAATCTCCCTCGGTCTGGGGCTCCATGCAAGATCTCACCTCGTGGAACCTCAATGATCATGAGAAAGGTGAGGGATCAGCCCAGAACTACACGGCAGGACCTGGTCAACGACCTGAAGAGAGCTGGGACCACAGTATCAAAGAAAACCATAAGTAACACACTACAACATCATGGATTAAATCCTGCAGTGCACGCAAGGTCCCTCTGCTGAAGCCAGC
>NC_140970.1:89373991-89388991 GCF_056783735.1 Eptatretus burgeri | reverse complement strand
TCCGAATAGCTTGAAGACCACATGAGGTGGAGAGGTTCGAGATAGGTTCTGGGTTTCAGCTCATCTGTCCTCTGAGCTGGAGTCCTTATTAAAGGCATCAGCCACCATTTTTGGGTGTGTGTGTGTGTGTGTGCGTACGTGTGTCCGTGGGCCCGTCGAATAAGTAGGAAACTGTTAAGTGCTTTGTTTGCTGTAAATGATTGCATTGTATTTCGTATAGTCGGTATAGTTCTGCTCTTACGTGCTTCCCTAGTTCCCCATTATTATTAATAAATACCCCAATTGTTAAATGTTTTCAGCTCGTCGCGTCGATTCTTTCATTGACTGAGCATTTCGTGTGTTGGTAGTTAGAAAGCCGTTGGTTTGCCGTAAAAGGGGGACATTCGGACCGACGGTTCTCGGCGATTAAGCCGCTCGGAATCGCGCACGGGACAGGCTCGCTTAAGCGGCTTGTTTCGTACGAGTTCCGTCGAGGGTGAAATACCCCGGTAGTTGGATCACGTGGGTATTTAGGTAAATTGAAGTTGGCAATCGACCCTACCCCACGTGGTCTGCCCATTGGCGTATTTCGGTTCTTGCACAAGGACCCGTCGGCTTTGGAGTTATCCGGGCGGCGATCTATATTCCGAGCGATCGGTCGGGCCGACTTGACTTGGGGCTCCGTCAGAGCGGTCGGCTCGCGGCTGACACACCGGCCCATAACAGTGGTCGTCAGGAGTGTGATTCGGCCCCCTCCCCCTCCATAGCAAAATTTACGGATTCGGATCAGGGGTATACGGAGCAAACCCCGACCCCGTGTCCCCAAATTGCAAGCATTGTTAAATTGTATTTCCAACACGCGACATGGCCAGCCAAGGCGAGCTGAGCCAGGTGGGTAGTGCAAGTGTAAATGAACCCATGGTCCAGGACACCCGTGAGGAAGACATCTTCACCCCAAGGGTTGGGAAAAGTGGAGATGCCATTCATCTGGTTTGCTTTATTATTACGACCGCACCACGAAAAGTCGGCAGTGGGGGCGGCCAGGGCGGACAACAGAGCAGCAGTGTATGGAGATGATGGAACAGTTCATGCAAAGAATGATGCACAAAATGCGAGCATGGAGGGAGGAAAGGGATGCTAAAATGGATGCGAGCGTGCAAAGCATCAGGGGCGATATGCGAACACTGCGGGCTGAAATGCAGTGCATGGGGCGAAGCCTGCAGATGGGCATAATGGCGGTTGCACGCGACAAAGCATGGACGGTGGAGCACAAAATGGCGGCGCCACATGGCAGAGACACCGAACCAACGAAAGGGAGTGTAGAAGGTGTGGTCCGCGATGGAGATGGGCGAAAAGGACGTGACAGGCGAAATAATGACGGTCAGACAGGGGTGAAAGAAATTAAAAAAGAAAGACAAGAACGATTAAAAAAGAAAGCAAAGTTGAAGTACGCGGAGATAGTGAAGGAAAAACGAATGAAACAGGAAAAGGAGATCAACCAATTGAAAGAAACGATGAGATTGGAGAATGAATAACATGAGAGACGATGGGGTAGAAAACAAAAACGATATGAATTTGAAATTAATCAACTCGAGGAGAGAGCAAAGATGGAGTCCACAAAGATGGAGTCCACAAAGATGGAAAAGATCCGGAAAGATAATGAACAAATAAAGGGGCTCAGAGAGGAAGAACAACTCAAATGGTAAGGAAAATGGAGCCAGGAAGAAACAGAAATAATAAACGAGGTGACGGAGATAAAACAAGTAGAGGAGAAACTACAGGTAATTGACGAGCACACACAGGTAGGGATAGTAAGGGACAATGGGGTTGAGCTGGGGGGAGTGTTTTGTGACCTGGTGCGAGTAGCAGGATAGTCTCCTTCAGGAACGGAGGGAGGAAATATGCTCCCTTGTAGCAGATCACGACGAGGTGAGTCCGGTTGTGCCATACGAGGTAGAGTGGATGAGTGCTGTTAACGGGTACATGTGGAGCTTGGGGAGTAAAGAGACCCCGGGACCCCTTGTCGTAGCGCGAATCCCCAGCGCGATTGTCCTGGTGTGTGTGGTAAAAAGTGTGAGTGCAGCGAGTGTGTTGAAACCTGAGTATGGTCCAAGTGTCGTGGCGAGCATGAGTGAAATGGCGTGAGTGAAATGGCGTGCGTGAGTGCATGCGGGTAGTTGAAACGCGGACGATTTCAGACAAGAGACGGGTGTGGTGAGCCTTTTGCGCCGTGTAGAGTTGATTTTGTAACGGCGCCGGTTTCATGGGACGCTGCGTACGAGGCCTGTTCGGCATTTTGCGAACGGCCCTCGCACGCGCGTTTTCATACAGGGAAGCCAGCGCGGGAACGTCCCGCGTATCGAAAAAGGCCGTTGCGAGGACGGTTAAGATGGCGAGTATTAGGTGGATTTGGAACACGCGGGTCCCCACATGGACGCGTGTTTGGGACATTTCGTGCTGCTTACCGCGTGTTCTGTTTGCGGAGCACACGGAACGGGTTTCCGGGACGTTACGCGCGCGCCAGCTGCAGGCTCGGTGCACGTGTGACGGCATCGGCGGGAATCTCGTGGCATGAATGCGGGACAAACAGCGCACGTCCCGCGTGGGGAATTCCCCGTGAGCGAGCACGATTCAGAATTAGCGGAGTGACGTCATTGCCGCACGGAGCGGTCGTAGCTGTTTTGGTGACCGTGCCGGATTCGCACAGCAGTTCGCGCGGGGTCCGTGCTGTGCTTCGCACGAGGCCGCCACGTGCGCGCCTGCGCGAGTGAAATCCAGTCCGGAAACGCACGCGGTGGATGTTAGCCGATCCCGCGGACGGACAGAAGCTATGCTGGAAATGTGAATTTGGATCGGATGGGTTCTCCAAGCGAGCATGTGTGTATAGCTCCATGTGGCCTGCGCCATGCGTTCTGTTCACAGAGCATGCGAAGCGGCCTCCCCGATGCGTTACGCGTACCCCGGCTTGCGCGAGAAATCGCGCAGAGTCGGCTTGCGAGTGACGTCATCGGAGATTCCGCGGCACGGGTTACGGATGGGCAGATCACATGTGCTCACGTGGGGAACCCCTCGAAACGTGAGGCTTGCTTGGGATGCGCAGTGACGACGTGGCTGCACGAATAGTTGGAATCCGGTAGAAGGGAATCCCTGCCGGATGTTACCATCCGAGAAGGGACGGGGAGCGCGAAGCGCGAACAGCTGCCATGACGTCACGAGAAAAGAGCGTGGTTTGTCAATTACTGTGCTGGTGCGCATAGGAAAAAAAAAAGAGAGAAAAGAAAGCCTCGCCACTTCGAGTATACAGGATTCCCTGGGTAGGGGGTAGGAGACCCCCTTGCTTTGGGGGGGCACAGGAAGTACTAGTTAGGGGGGATGGGTTAGAGTTAGTTAGACCGGCTTCATGCGGACGTGAATTGTTCCTCATGGAGCCCGTGGAATGGATTAGTTAGAGGGATTTCAGTTTAGATAAGATTTAGGAAATGGGAATTTTTGGGATATTTGGAAACATGGACAGACTGGAAATGTGTAGTGGAGACGTAGCTTAGCTACGTAGAGTAAAAGGAATGTTCATTGATTTAAGGGATGACGAGGGAGCACGAGTTAGTTAGGGGATTTAATTAGGAAGGATGGCAGTATAGAGTGTTGTTGTGAGTTGTGAAATGGAAAGTGTGTGAGGAATGAGTGTGGGACAGCAGGCCCAAGTGTGTGAGTGGAGCGAATGTGGAATGCATGGTGTGATGAATGATTGGGGGGAGGAGTGATTCCCACCCAAGAGACCCCGGGGTCAGAGTAATGTTTGTTCGTGGGTTATTCAAATTTACTAAAAGGAGGCCGTTTTGTTGTTGGTGTCGAGAGAAGGCACGGAACCCGTTTGGAGGGGTGCAAGAGTTCATGGACCGGCTGGGAGCGTGGCTGTGGAAAGGTGACTTTTGTTTAGTGGGCACCCCGGGCACCGGACTAGTCGGCCAGAGTAGGCCAAGGGCCCAAGAGGGGCCGGGATAGTGTAGTGGGCATGGGCGACCAGTCGGAAACGGGACCCGTAGCGCCAGAATGCCACGGGGGCAGTGTAGTGGGCACGGGCGACCCTCGGAAAGGGACCCGGGGTACCAACATGCCACGTGGGCATCGGAGGGGGGCAATGCCAGAGAGGGCACCCCCCCCCCCCGCGTTCATAGGGAGCAGCGAGGCTCGGAGGCAGCCTGCGGGCCTGGGGGTGCCATGGTTAGAGTTCGGCAGAGGGGGAGTTCCTGCCAGTTGAGCCACGCTGCTCAGCCAGGAAATTGTGTGAGGGCACGAATGAAAATTTGAGGGCAAGGCCGAAATTTATAACGGACACCAACACAGACGACGGGAATCATGGTTTTTAGAACCGATAGTTTTAAAATGTGAGGCGTTTTTAGAAAGCCCCGGGGTAGTTTCAGGTTAATGAATGCTAGGATAGTTAGAAGATGTACCGGGTACTTCCATGTAAAAGTGGACACTGGTTGAAAAAAATAAAGTGAAAAATATACTATATTTTTTTAATATATCTGTTGGGAAACATCCCCAGGTTCTGGCCCGTTTGAGTGACCTAGACCTATTGGCAACAAAACAATGATCAGATTCTATCATAAAGTACATAGCAGTGATCTATAAACTGTAACGCGAGTTAATGTGTAACGTGAGTTACTCACTTTTTCATCGTTATATAAGTTACATGTTGCAGTTCAATTTTCATTCTTTCTAAAATTCAAGTATGGACCCTCAGTCATTATACGTAACTGGCCACTCCGTAATTCATACGTCTGTTTGAGGAGAAACAGTTAATAAAGTTTAGATGTTTTTGACCATGTCCATTTGTTGTAACGTGAGTTACCATGCCTAACAAGGCCCATGCTACACCACACATTGAAGACATTAATCATCAGACCATACCACAGAATAGGTTCAATATCAATGCTAGCCTGACCAATAATCTGGATCATTGCAGTTGTTAGCAATGCTGTGGGGGACTAGATACATTCTCATATGACCTTCAAATGTAATGCGAGTTACCATGGAAGTCACCTACCCCCTTCGCACCATCCATCCCTTCGCTCGTTGTAGGCCGCTGGACTCACCTTGGTAGATCGCTGAATTCTGAGGAGGCCATTCTGAGGCTTCATTTGGCCTCGAGAAAGGACACTAGTCTCTCCCTATTCCCCTCCAGAGAGGGACTGTAGGGGTTGGGAGTAGGCTAGGTTGACAGGATAGGATAGCCAGACAAAGACAATAAAGGGGGTGAGGGAGACAATTATAAAAGGGAAATGAAAATAATAAAAATAAAGAGGGGCTAACTAAATTTTGGTGAGCTGTGTGGCAAATTAAGGGAGTGGGTATGGACAGCGACAGGCAAAGGCGATAGAGTGGGGGGAGACAGTAGGCTAGGTCCGAGCCCGCCTTCAGAGCGGCCGGCACCACCGCACTCCCTCCAGACCTGTTGGAACCACACCAGAGGCCGGCCAGCTTCACCTGCCGGCCTGTTGTGCTGCAGCCGCCTGTTCTGCATGGGCTCGCCTTGCCATGCCTAGTTTGCCTGCCTCTGCCATGACCCCATGCCTGCTAGCCCTTGTTTGCGTTTGCCCCTGTGTCCATCAATCACCATGTGCGCCAGGACCATCCAGTTTTGCGAGGACTGCCCTGCAGGCAGCCTGTGCATCCAGTCCATTTTTGTGTTTTGCGACCATCTCCATCCATTCCCCTGCACCAATGACTTTACAATGACTTTTACCCTTCCCTTTTCACAGATCACAGGTCCTGGGCCATGGTTAGTGTAATGTAATGGACAAGTTAAATGAAAATTGTTGATAAGTTGACCCCCACCTGCATATTTGTTTTCGCGCCGGCAATTTTAGTTAAGTTGCCCGAATGAGTCTGTGAGAGTTTGTTTAGTTAGTTACGCAGCGCATTAGGTTATTTATTTTTGGGACACGTATAAAGAAATGTCGCACTCAGGGATCCGAGGGTAAAACGTACTAGGGGAAAACTTACACATGCTGGTCACACAAAAATTTGATGACTCGGGATGAGTCTGTAAAAAGGGGAGGGGGTAGTGTTACGAATTTGGAATTCGATCGCACTCAACATACAGGTTCCTTTAGCTCAGTTATGCCGATAAGTGCATGTTCCCTAGATAGTTCACCTTCCATTGTTTAATGGGCAGAAATCAATTAGATGCGCTGCGATTAAATTTAATAGTGAGTGAGCGAACACAACACAAAGGAAGACGCCCTCCCCATCTTCTGCGAAGAGGAAGAGCCCTCCCGTCCTGAATCACGGGACGTAAACAACTCCCTCAATTGGTTTGTTTGGTTGTTCAGTCGGCCTTCGGATTCTGCTTGGCATGGTTTAGGGAGGAGGCTTTTTGAAGGCTTTCTGCTTTGGCTTGGCTTTTAGTAAGCTTTTTGCTAGGGCTTGGCTTTTAGCAGGCCTTAGGGTTCTGCTTTGCGAGGGTTGAGACTTTTGTTCAGTGAGCTTCGGTTCTGCTTGGCGAGCTGGAGGCTTTTTGGAGAGCTTTTTATTTCGGCTTGGCTCGGTTCACTTTTTGGGCTCTTCTTGGTTCGTGTTGAGAGAGGCTTTGTTCATCGGAAGAGAGTTGAGCTGGTTGCTTAGCTCGGAGTTCTTGGTTCGTGTTGTGAGAGGCTTTGTTCATCGGAAGAGAGTTGAGCTGGTTGCTCGGCTGGCTCTTCTTGGTTCGTGGAGCTCTTTGTTCTCCGCTTGGTTCCCGGCTTGGTGCGACTCATCGGCTTCATCTTGGAGGTGGTTCTTCGAGATAGCGATGCATCGAAGGGAAGGATCGGCACCTCGTATCACCAGCATGTGTTCGGAAGCGCGAGAGGATTCACTGGAGCTCGGGAAGGAACGCGGCTCACGGCGATTGGATCCAGCTCACTCTCGCTGGAGCCCGGGTCCGAACAGCTTGAAGACCACACGAGGTGGAGAGGTTCGAGATAGGTTCTGGGTTTCAGCTCATCTGTCCTCCGAGCTGGAGTCCGTTATTAAAGGCATCAGCCACCATTTCTTGGGTGTGTGTGTGTGTGTGTGTGTGTGTGTGTGTGTGTGTGTGTGTGTGTGTGTGTGTGTGTGTGTGCGCGCGCGCGCGCGCGCGTACGTGTGTCCGTGGGCCCGTCTAATAAGTAGGAAACTGTGAAGTGCTTTGTGTGCTGTAAATGATTGCATTGTATTTCGTATCGTCGGTATAGTTCTGCTCTTACGTGCTTCCCTAGTTCCCCATTATTATTAATAAATACCCCAATTGTTAAATGTTTTCAGCTCGTCGCGTCGATTCTTTCATTGACTGAGCATTTCGTGTGTTGATCGTTCAAAAGCCGTTGGTTTGCCGTAAAAATGGGAGATTCGGACCGACGGTTCTCGGCGATTAAGCCCCTCGGAATCGCGCACGGGACAGGATCGCTTAAGCGGCTTGTTTCGTACGAGTTCCGTCGAGGGTGAAATACCCCAGTAGTTGGATCACGTGGGTATTTCGGTAAATTGAAGTTGGCAATCGACCCTTCCCAAAGTGGTCTGCCCATTGGCGTATTTCGTTTCTTGCACAAGGACCCGTCGGCTTCGGAGTTATCTGGGCGGCAATCTATATTCTGGGTGATCGGTCTCGGGCCGACTCGACTTGCGGCTCCATCAGAGCGGTCTTCTCGCGGCCGACGCACCGGACTGTAACAATATGTATATATATATATATATATATATATATATATATATATATATATATATATATATATATATATATATGCACTGCATGGCCAAAAGTATCCAGACACCCCTTCTCATGAGTGGATTCAGCTATTTCAGCCACAACCATTGCAGAGAGGTGTATAAAATCAAGCACACAGTCATGCAATCTCCAGACAAACAATAGCAGTAGAATGGGCCGTATTGAAGAGCTCAGTGACTTTCAACATGGCACTGTCATCGGATGTCACCTTTCCAACAAGTCAGTTGTAGGCCACACATGAAGTGGTAGGCCACACAAGCTCACAGAACAGGACCACCGAGTGCAGAAGTGCGTAGTGTCGAGTGCGTAGTGTCAGAAGTCGCAGCACTCACGCCCGAATTCCAAACTGCCTCTGGAATCAACGTCAGCACAAACACTGTTCGTCGAGAGCTTCATGAAATGGGTTTCCAAGGACGAGCAACCGCACACAAGCCTAAGATCACCATGTGCAATGCCAAACGTCGGCTGGAGTGGTGTAAAGCTCACCACCATTGGACTCTGGAGTAGTGGAAACATATTCTCTGGAGTAATGAATCACGCTTCACCATCTGGCAGTCCAATGGACGAATCTGGGTTTGGCGGATACCAGGAGAACACTACCTACCCGAATGCATAGTGCCAACTGTAAAGTTTGGTGGAGGAAGAATAATGGTCTAGGGCTGTTTTTCATGGTTCGGGCTCGGCCCCTCAGTTCCAGTGAAGGGAAATCTTAACGCCACAGCATACAATGATATTCTCGACGATCCAACTTTGTGGCAACAGTTTGAGGAAGGTCCTTTTCTGTTTCAGCATGACAATGCCCCCGTGCACAAAACGAGGTCAATACAGAAATGGTTTGTCGAGATCGGTGTGCAAGAACTTGATTGAATTACACAGAGTCCTGACCTCAACCCCATCGAACACCTTTGGGACGAATTGGAACACCGAATGCAAGCCAGACCCAATCGTCCAACATCAGTGCCCAACACCAGAGACTCGACTCGTCTCCGGGGAGGGGTCTCGACTCGACTAGTCTCTCGGGAATGGTTTCAACTCGACTCTTCTACCCGGAGCGGCCTCGAGTCGACTCGTCTACCGGGAGCGGCCTCGAGTCGACTCGTCTACCGGGAGCGGCCTCGAGTCGACTCGTCTACCGGGAGCGGTCTCGAATCATCTTGTGCCGGACTTTAGATTTGTCTCACTCTCGCCCATCAAGCTCTCCTTACCAGGAACTCTTTGGCCAAGTCTGCGCTCACGTCTGCCTATTCAGACCATGAGAGCCACCAAGGGAAAGCTTGCCCGCTGCGCAGGCCTGTACAAGGTACGAGCTTGCACGCTGCGTGAGTCTGTGTGCGGCACAGCTAGGCGGGTCTGCACGCAGCACAAGCTTGCATCAATATGTGAAACGTGAGGCTGGGGCCGTACCCATGCTGTGCTCTGCACTCTATCTACTCTCTTCCTCTCTACATTTCCGTGGAATAATTGATGGCCACGTCCTGTGTTTAGCATAAATAAGAACAGAGAAGTGGGCTCCATAAGCGCCAACAAAACTACTCTTTCTCATGAATCTTTGAATTGTGCCTTTTCATTGTGATTTATATTATGTCCATCCATCGTAATTACATGCTCGTGATTGCTATCGTAAATGCCTGCCATTTTGCTGTTTGAATAAACCATGTTGTTCTTATTAAATAAACTAGTACGGGCCCGTAGGGGCGGGCCCGTAGGTGCGTGCCAGTATGTGCAGCCCTCTCTCGCCCCCCTCTATCCCCCCTAGTCTTGCCCTTCCTCTTTCCCCCCTCCTCTCTCGCCCCACTCTCATCCCCCTCTCATCCCCCTCTCCCGTCCCCCTCTCTCGCCCCCTCTCTCGCCCTTCCTCTCATCCCCCCTCTCCCGTCCCCCGTCCCCCTCTCTCGCAGATATTGGTCGACAGATAAATGGCCGTAACTTGGGAACTGCTCGTCCGATGAATATCAAACCTCGAAAAGGCACATCCGTGGGTCCCCAGCAATATTCCTGGCAAGTTTCAATCAGATCGGACCGTCAATCGTGCAAATAAAATTAAAATAATAAATAAATAAACATTAATTGTGACGTCATTCATGCTGTCATAGCACCGTGTCTTGTCATTGGTCGACAGATAAATGGCCGTAACTTGGGAACCGCTTGTCCGATCGATATCAAACCTTGAAAAGGCACATCAGCGGTTCCCTGGCAATATTCCTGGCAAGTTTTAATCCGATCGGACCAGTGATTGTCCAGTTATTAATAATTTGGGAAAAAATTGGCATGATAAGGTGAGAAGGTGGAACGACACCTTCAGCTGCCATATATACACCTTTTCAACACTGAAAAAGCAGTAAAATGGCCGTAACTTGGGAACCGCTTGTCCGATTGATATCAAACCTCGAAAAGGCACATCTGCGGGGCCCCGGCAATATTCCTGGCAAGGTTTAATCAGATCGGACCGGCGGTCGTCGAGAAACGGAGGTCGCAGACACACACACACACACACACACACACACACACACACACACACACACACACACACACACACACACACACACACACACACACACACACACACACACACACACACACACACACACACACACACTGCTGGAATTATAGATAGATGTATTGGTTGAACTGTTTCAAGGTCCCCTGACACGAAAAGTACTGAAATTTCATTTATACATGTCCTATAGGAGTTTTTCATCGTGATTTCAGATCTGACAATGTTTTTTCACAATACTCATTCTGTATAATGTAAAATTAAAAAAACAAACCACTTCGGGAAGGCCCCCAAAAATTCTCCTGAAAGGGGCATAACCCACATGACGTCAACTACAGGATTACAAAGGCTGCACGTAAATTTCTCGGGTTGGTGGTCTACGTGATTCTATTGGCTTTCTGTGCGTTTCCACATTTTATTGGTCGACTCAATCGTTCATTTCTGCTTTAAAAAAATCGAACATTTGGTTTTGAATAATGGATGACATGGACTTTCATTTGTCTGGAAGTGACAGTGAGTGTGAGAGAAATGAAGGATTTTGGTCTGAATCACATGGAGAATTGTCGGATAACGTATTCGCGGGAGGTGAAGTTCAGGCAGCTGGAAATGAAATATGGCCTTACCAGTTCGAGCCCGAAGCAGGACAAGCAGAGGAAAATGGCGATGAAATTCCCGGCGTTCATTATGATCGGGAGGACATCGAAGGAAGACTTGGCAATAACAACTGGTTCGACTAAATTAGTGTTTCCCAAACTATGGGTCGCGACCCAAATGTGGGTCGTGAAGGGTCCAAAAATGGGTCGCGAGGACCCTGGAAAATTTTTTTTTTTAATAAATCAAGCGGGTAAAAGGCAATCGTGCAAACGCTACATCGTAGGAAAGTGCCGTTTGGTACCGTTCCACTCGATAATCCAGCCCGAGGTGCAGCGACACTTCCGTTTCTACCTACTCTTGCCGTTCAGTACCGTTCAGTACTTTGTACCCGCCCAAAACGGTTAACTGCAGGCCATTCATTTCGCCAGCTCGCCTTTCCAATTACTCGCTCTCTCTGCAACCGAAGTCATTTCGTGAGGTGACGAACTCAGTCCAGTCACTTCACATTGGCTGACCGAAAAGTCGAGACGCTGTTTTGTGTGATCTGCCTTGCTGGCTGGACTGCACAGCGCAGTTTTCTGCTCCACATTGCGTTGCGTGTTTTGTGTCAGTTAGCCTTGACACTGACTCCACTGACTGATCTAGTCACCTATTTCGTTTTGCGGGATGGCAAAGCCTTCCTATAAGCAAGTATTTTTGGATGTGGGCTTCACTTCTATCAGTGATCGTGGTTCTGTGAAGCCACAATGTGTGTTGTGCATCGAAATGCTGTCCAACGAATCGCTGAAGGAAAACCAACTGAAGAGGCATCTGGCGACGAAGCACGCGGAGCACGTCAACAAGGATCGTGAGTTTTTCGAGCGCCGAGAAGCGGTTCTGAAGCAGAGCCGGTTTGAGCCGGTGACGAATCCAGCACTTTTGGCCGCCAAGCAAGCGACGCTGGCATCCTACCTCATCGCGCAGCGCATCGCAAAGAAGATGAAGCCGCACATGATCGGCGAACAGCTCGTCAAGCCCGCAGCCATGGACATGGCCAGACTCGTCTGCGGCGACAACGCGGCCAAGAAAATGCAGTCCATCTCGCTATCCGACAACACGATTCGCAGCCGCATCGTCGACCTTTCGCTAGTGGTGGCCCGCATGAAGAAGGCGGGAAAATGGAGCTACCAACTCGATGAGTCGACGGATGTCAGAAACGACGCCCAGCTCATGATTTTCGGGAGGTACGAGGGTGAGACGGACCTCGAGGAAGAATTTCTATTCTGCACGCCAATGAAAACGACGACAACTGGCGCCGATATCTTCAACGTCGTGGACAACTTCCAACAAGAAGAAGGCCTGAGCTGGGAAAACTGTCAGCCTGTGCACCGACGGCGCTCCCGCGATGCTTGGTGTTCAACATGGATTCACTGTGAGAGTCAAGCAAGCATAATAATAATCACAAGCAAGGCCGGCGCATGTCATCGGCTGTGTCTCTCCGCGCATAAAACGAACCAATCTCGCTGTCCGGATACGATGAAAACTTGTGTGCAGAACACACCTTGTGACACAACTGTCTCGAGTAGTCCGATAAATCTGACGTTCTGTTGCATTTTTATTTATTTTATTCCTACTGTTGTCATGTAGCACCAGTAGAAAACAATAAGCCTGGTGTTGGCTTAGTGGTGAGGGTGGCGGCTTGGGATCCTTGGGTCCTGAGTTCAAGCCTCGTTGGCCGCTGAATTAAAATAAACCAGGAGGTTGACTCAGCCTGTCATCCTTCCGAGGTCGGCAAAATTAATACCAGTGTACTGGTAAGGGGGACACTGTATCAGTGGCATAGCCGCGTCCCAACCAATGATGCAACCAGAAGCCACAGAGAGAGAAGAGAGAGAAGAGAGAGAAGAGAGAGAAGAGAGAGAAGAGAGAGAAGAGAGAGAAGAGAGAGAAGAGAGAGAAGAGAGAGAAGAGAGAGAAGAGAGAGAAGAGAGAGAAGAGAGAGAGAGAGAGAGAGAGAGAGAGAGAGAGATATGGTCGAGAGAGAGAGAGAGAGAGAGATATGGTCGAGAGAGAGAGAGAGAGAGAGAGAGAGAGAGAGAGAGAGAGAGAGAGAGAGAGAGAGAGAGAGAGAGAGAGAGAGAGAGAGAGAGAGAGAGAGAGAGAGAGAGAGAGAGAGAGAGAGAGAGAGAGAGAGAGAGAGAGAGAGAGAGAGAGAGAGAGAGAGAGAGAGAGAGAGAGAGAGAGAGAGAGAGAGAGAGAGAGAGAGAGAGAGAGACGAGATATGGTCGAGAGAGAGAGAGACGAGATATGGTCGAGAGAGAGAGAGACGAGATATGGTCGAGAGAGAGAGAGACGAGATATGGTCGAGAGAGAGAGAGACGAGATATGGTCGAGAGAGAGAGAGACGAGATATGGTCGAGAGAGAGAGAGAGAGATATGGTCGAGAGAGAGAGAGACAGATATAGTCGAGAGAGAGAGAGAGAGAGAGAGAGAGAGATATAGTCGAGAGAGAGAGAGAGAGAGAGATATGGTCGAGAGAGAGAGAGAGAGAGATATGGTCGAGAGAGAGAGAGAGAGAGAGAGAGAGAGAGAGAGAGAGAGAGAGAGAGAGAGAGAGAGAGATATGGTCGAGAGAGAGAGAGAGAGAGAGAGAGAGAGAGAGAGAGAGAGAGAGAGAGAGAGAGAGAGAGAGAGATATGGTCGAGAGAGAGAGAGAGAGAGAGAGAGAGAGAGAGAGAGAGAGAGAGAGAGAGAGAGAGATATGGTCGAGAGAGAGAGAGATGGTCGAGAGAGAGAGAGAGAGAGAGAGAGAGAGAGAGGTCGAGAGAGAGAGAGAGAGAGAGAGAGAGAGAGAGAGAGAGAGAGATATGGTCGAGAGAGAGAGAGAGAGATATGGTCGAGAGAGAGAGAGAGAGAGATATGGTCGAGAGAGAGAGAGAGATATGGTCGAGAGAGAGAGAGAGAGAGAGATATGGTCGAGAGAGAGAGAGAGAGATATGGTCGAGAGAGAGAGAGAGAGAGATATGGTCGAGAGAGAGAGAGAGAGAGATATGGTCGAGAGAGAGAGAGAGAGAGAGAGAGAGAGAGAGAGAGAGAGAGAGAGAGAGAGATATGGTCGAGAGAGAGAGATATGGTCGAGAGAGAGAGAGAGAGAGAGATATGGTCGAGAGAGAGAGAGAGAGAGAGAGAGAGAGAGAGAGAGAGAGAGAGAGAGAGAGAGAGAGAGAGAGAGAGAGAGAGAGAGAGATATGGTCGAGAGAGAGAGAGAGAGAGAGAGATATGGTCGAGAGAGAGAGAGAGAGAGAGAGAGAGAGAGAGAGAGAGAGAGAGAGAGAGAGAGAGAGAGAGAGAGAGAGAGAGAGAGAGAGATATGGTCGAGAGAGAGAGAGATATGGTCGAGAGAGAGAGAGAGAGAGAGAGAGAGAGAGATATGGTCGAGAGAGAGAGAGAGAGAGAGAGAGAGAGAGAGAGAGAGAGAGAGAGAGAGAGATATGGTCGAGAGAGAGAGAGAGAGAGAGAGAGAGAGAGAGAGAGAGAGAGAGAGAGAGAGAGAGAGAGAGAGAGAGAGAGAGAGAGAGAGATATGGTCGAGAGAGAGAGAGAGAGAGAGAGAGAGAGAGAGAGAGAGAGAGAGAGAGAGAGATATGGTCGAGAGAGAGAGAGAGAGAGAGATATGGTCGAGAGAGAGAGAGAGAGAGATATGGTCGAGAGAGAGAGAGAGAGAGAGAGAGAGAGAGAGAGAGAGAGAGAGAGAGAGAGAGAGATATGGTCGAGAGAGAGAGAGAGAGAGATATGGTCGAGAGAGAGAGAGAGACAGAGATGGTCGAGAGAGAGAGAGAGAGAGAGAGAGAGAGAGAGAGAGAGAGAGAGATATGGTCGAGAGAGAGAGAGAGAGAGAGAGAGAGAGAGAGAGAGAGAGAGATATGGTCGAGAGAGAGAGAGAGAGAGATATGGTCGAGAGAGAGAGAGAGAGAGAGAGAGAGAGAGAGAGAGAGAGAGAGAGAGAGAGAGAGAGAGAGAGAGAGAGAGATATGGTAGAGAGAGAGAGAGAGATATGGTCGAGAGAGAGAGAGAGAGAGAGAGAGAGAGAGAGAGAGAGAGAGAGAGAGAGAGAGAGAGAGATATGGTCGAGAGAGAGAGAGAGAGAGAGAGAGAGAGAGAGAGAGAGAGATATGGTCGAGAGAGAGAGAGAGAGAGAGAGAGAG
>NC_140970.1:89233991-89356491 GCF_056783735.1 Eptatretus burgeri | reverse complement strand
CCATTTTTTGATTATTTTTTTTAAAACATGGGTGATTTCTTCACTTGGAAGGTCAAGTTAATATATTGTTACGGATTCGCGCCCGCCGGCGTGCTGACGGCCACGTAACTCGAATCGCGGCACGTCGCCCACCGGACGGACAATCCAGTCGTGACCCTCTCGGACTAACGCCGGGAACTAGTCACGGGTGGGCCTTTCGGCCTCACCACGATCGTGCCAATCGGCCCCCCGCGTGGGATAGGGTTGTTCGCCAAATTCGACCTACCTAAGTACCCACACGGAGGGTAGACCGGGCGATCGCACCTCGCCGCAGGTCGACTTCGGACACGGGCCACTTTAAGCGACCCGTTCCGTACTATCGGGATAACCGAGCGGTGTTATCGTCAACCTCGACGGTTCCGATTAATTATCGGGCGTATTTAGCCCACGACCAACCCTTTACGTGAAGTAAGATGGAGATTCAATTAGAGAAAAGACGAAGCGAAACGGGGGAAACAGTTCAACATAAAGCACATTTATTCCCTCTAACAACGGGTTTGGGCTAACTACACATATACTTACAGAGATATCTCACCTACGGGACCTGAATGGTGGTTTGCGAATTTCCTCAACCACAACACTATATATATATATATATATATATATATATATATATATATATATATATATATATATATATATATATATATATATATATATATATATATATACACACACAACACTATATATACAACAGGAGGGGGTTGCTGATGCTCGGGGAAAGGAGGATTTTTACTCTGTCTCGGGTCCCGCGACGAGCGTCTCCACCTCGACCAGGTCGCGCCGTCGGCCTCCCTGGTGTGCAGCTCCCGGCACCGACGCGAGCACCCCCTCGTCTGCCTTCGCCGCCGCCGCCTCTCCACAGCTCCGTCCTCTTCGCTCCGACTCCAACTCCGAACTCTTCCTCCTGCGAACTCCCCTCCTCTCAACTTCCAACGCACCCACTTCGACACTTTTCTGACGAACGCAGCCGCTTATATAAGCCCCATGGCTTCGCCTTTGACCCCCTGCCTTCGACCTTTCACCTCGCTCCCCATTGGCCCGAGAAAAAGTGGGCGTGAATGCTTTTTGATCCATGAATTTGCATATAGCGACCGCCCTCCAACGCCCTGGAGGCGGGGCCAAATCGCCCCTCGCTCACCGATTGGACGGAACAAAAGTGGGCGTGAGTCGTTTTTGATCCGTTTTTCTGCGGAAAGTCCGTGGTTTTGTACACGCTGTTCGGCGCGCGCCCTGCACGAGTCCAATACCGGTACCCACAAGCGGCGCAAGAACGGTGGCGATGCGACGGTTGCGAGGTGTGACGGTAAAGGTCGTGGCTGTTGTGGTGAAGCGGCGCTGTGGTGGGTGGTTGATGTTGTGATGACTGTTGAGACGTGGTTGGTGGTGGTAATCATGGCGGTTGGTCCAAAATAAAGATAGTAAAAGAAAAACGGCTATCCTGAAGAGTCGCAGCACGCATGAATGACATTTATTCCCTCTAGACAACGGGTTTGGGCCTAACTACACATATACTTACCGAGATATCTCACCTAAGGGACCTGAATGGTGGTTTGCGAATTTGGTCAACCACAACACTACCCCCTCCCCTTTTTACAGACTCGTCCCGAGTCGTCAAATTTTCATGTGCCATCATGTGTAGTTTTCCCCTAGTACATTTTACCTACGGATCCCTGAGTGCGACATTCATGGTATTCGTGTCCCCAAAATAAATAACCTGAGGGCTGCGTAACTACCTAAACAAACTCACTCACACGGACGACTTAAATAAAATTGCCGGCGCTAGGACAGACATGCCGGGGGCGCACTCATATTTACAGTACATCTTAACCTTAACTTACAAATTTTACACTAAACCATGGCCCAGGATCAATGAGCTCTGCAAAAAGAAAGCAGTTAACAGGGAGCCAGGCTGCTCGCATGCAGTCTCTGGCTCAAAACAATGCAGGTGACAGGGAACGTGGCTGGCTGCTCACACGCAGTCCAAGGCCTTCCCTTTTGAACTGAACGCAGTGAACCACAACGGTGCATGGGCTGCACAACCGTTGTCTCCGTGCCAGCTCAAGTGGCACACGCAATGAACACAACGAATGGATGGATGAATGGTTTGAACTGAACGCAGTGAACCACAACGGTGCATGGGCTGCACAACGCAGTCTCCGTGCCAGCTCAAGTGGCACACGCAATGAACACTACAAATGGATGGGTGAATGGATGGACGCAAACACGGTGCACGGGCCGCCACTGCAGGCCCGTGTTGTAGCTGCCAACAGGGCAGTTCTCGCAGCTTGCAAACTGTTGCCTTGCGGATCCTGGCGCACCTGGAAATGAACAGGGGGGGGGCAAAGCAAAAATTGAACGGGGCTGGTGAACATGGGCAGTGGGCATGGCATGGCAAAGGTGAGCAGGCAAACACAGCCCGCAGAAGAAGGCCGCTGCAGGCAAACACAGCCGGCAGATGAACTGGCCGGCACAGGCCTTGAAGTACCACAGCTGCAGATGATCCGGCCGGCACAGGCCTTGCAGCAACACAACAGCTGCCGATGAAGTGGGCCGGCACAGGCCTTGCAGTAACACAGCCAGCAGATGAAGCTGGCCAGCCTTTGCCGTTCAGTGGTGGTTTGTGGAGGGAGTGCGGTGGTGCTGGCCACTTGGAAGGCGGGCTCGGACCTACCTACCTGTCTCCCTCCCAACCTATCGCCTTTGCCTGTCACTGTACATACCCACTCCCTTAATTTGTCAAACCCCAATTTAGCCCCAACTTATTTTTTTGTTGTTTTTATTTTTACTTCCCCACTATAAATCGTCCCCTAACCCCCTTTATCGTCCTTGTTCGGCTAACCTATTCTGTCACCTAGCCTACTCCCAACCCCTACGTTCCCTTCCCGGAGGGGAATAAGGGAGAGCTAACGTCCTGTGCTGAGGCCCAACGAAGCCTCAGAATGGCCTCCCCAGAGTTCAGCGATCTATAACACAAAGTGGGTCCAGCGGCCCACAACGAGAGCGAGGGGATGGATGGTGCGGAGGGGTACACTTCCTAATCTACCCTAACCATTTAACTGTTAAACTACCCCGGGGCTTTCAACAAGCGCCTCTCGCTTAAACTATTGGTTCTATAAACCCAGATTCCCGTCGCCTGTGTTGGTGTCCTCACAATTTCGGGCCTCGCCCCCCAATTTTCGCTCCGTGCCCTCACACGGTCTCCTGGCTGGGACACGTGGCTCCCTTTGGCAGGCACGACCCTCTGCCGAATCTCCCGCTATGGCACCCCCGGGTACTACACTGCCTCCGAGCCTACCAGCTCCCTAACACCGGGGAGTGCCCCCTATGGCACCTCCCCTGAAACGCACACGTGGCAGGCTGGCTTCCCAGGCCCCTTTCCGAGGGTCACCCATGCCCACAACACTGCCCACGCGGCTAATGGCGCTCCGGGCCCCCCGACCAAGCAGGCGCACCCGTGCCCACTACGCTATCCTGGCCCCCCATGGGCCCTTGGCCTACCACGGCCGACTAGCCTGGTGCCCGGGGTACCCACTCAGCGATACTCACCTTTCGCAGCCACGCTCCCAAGCCCGTCAACAGGGCTCCTGCACCCCTCCAAATGGGTTTCGAGCCTACATTCCCACCAACAGCAAAACGACCTCCATTTTTCAATATGACTAACCCAGCTAACTCACTTTACTCTGACCCCGGGGTCCCCTGGGCGGGAGTCACTCCTCCCCCCAATCACTCATCGCACCATGCATTCCCCATTCACTCCATACACACAGACCCGCTGGCCTCACTCACTCACCATGTACTCACCTCACAACTCTCCAACTCTTCAACACACACACACCGCTGAACTCTGCCATCCTTCTAACTACCTCCCCTACCTAACTCGTGCTCCCACGTCGTCCCTTAAACTATAGCACGTTCCATTTAACCGACGTAGCTAAGCTACGTCCCCACTACACATCCAAAGTCTGTCACTGTCTCCAAATAAATCATTTTATTTCCCAACCTAAAGCTCACTAAATCCCTCTGCCTAATCCATTCCACGGACTCCATGAGGACTTACCCCTGCCCCATGAAGTCGGTCTAACTAAGCTAACCCTTCCCCCTAACTAGTTTCCATCCTGTGCCCTGGTAAGGGGGTCTTCCACCCCTTGCCCAGGAATCCTGTGCACCCGAAAGTGAGGCTTGCTGTTTTTTGTTTTTTTTCCATGCGCAGCACCAGCGCGGCAACTCGCGCACTCTGCACCTGCCCGTGACGTCATGCAGCTGCACGTGTTCCTCGTCCCTCCCTGGACGGCACTATCCGGCAGGGATACCCCTCCTGCCAGATTCCAACCCCACGTGCAGCCATGGCGTCACCGTGCGCATAAAAAAAAACACAAGCCCCACGTCTCGAGGGGTTCCCCACGCGAACACATGTGCTTTGCCGGTTGGAGCTCAACTCACACGATCGCGTGGAGAACCCGTCCGGTCCAAATCCGAAATCCTGCCTAAACTTTGTCCGTCCGCGGGATCGGCAAATCCACCGCGTGCGTTTCCGGACCGGGACTTCACTCTCGCAAGCGAGCACGTGGTGGCCTCGTGCGTTGCACAGCACGGACCTCGTGCTCACTGCTGGGTGAACCCGGCACGGTCCCCGAAACAACTACAGCCGCTACTCGGCTTCCTTTCCTCACATGTCGCCGTCGTCGCCATTCGACCCACGCACTCCCGCGTGTTACGACGCTCACACTCCATTCCATTACATTCACACCGGGAGACGCGGCTGCGTGCTCCCGCATGCCAACCGACATCTCCCTCACATACCGCTCTCTCACACACACGGTCTCCCTTGCACTCGGCCGTTCACTCACGCGTGCTGGGGCACTCACCCGCGGTGCCTCATTCACACACCGTGCCTCACTCACACACGCGGGGGCACTCAACCGCGGTGCCTCATCCACACTGGCCGTTTCATCCACACACACGGCCTCTTCCACACACGGTGCCTCATCCACACACGGCGTGCTGGGAAGCACGTACTCCGGCACCATCGCCACCACACCACTCACACACGGGGTCGCTTCCACACACGGGGACGCACTCACCCCTTGCACCACACACACAGGGACAACCACACTGTGGATTCGTGTCCCCACAAGGGTCTCCGGGGCCTCTATACCCCCCAAGCTCTCCAAGCACCCGTTCGCAGCACTCCTCCCCTCGACCTCGCAAAGCACGACCGAACTCACCTGGTCGTGACTCACCTCAAGGGGGCAGACTCCCTCCCCTCGTTCCTGGAGGAGGCCATCCAGCTGCTCGCACTGGGTCTCTACCCAGTCCACCAGCTCACCCTCATTATCCTCCACTACCTCCGTGTGTGTGTGTGCGTCACTTACCCCGTCTTCATCGTGCAGTCTTCCCTCTATCGTTCCCATCTCCCGTCTCTCTGCCAACTCAGTCACCTCTTCACCCTTTACCTCCCTTGTCTCAACTATTATTTCCTTTGTCATCATCTCGTGTCTAGTCTCACACGTTTTGGTCTCCCCATTTAATTTTTCCCTTTCGGTCACCGTCGCTTCTTCTGTCACGACCCTCGCCCAACACGCCCCCCAAATTATTTTTTCACCCGCCTCCACCGCGGGCCCGACAGCCGTTGCACCCCCTTCCAGCTCGTTTGCTCCCACACGTGGAGTCGCCATTCCTATCTCCCTGGTCACGGCCTTCATGCCCGCCTGCAGGCATCGGCCCATGTTCTGCGTCTCCCCCCGGAGCTTTTTCATTTCTTCGTTCATGTTTGTTTCCATTTTAGTTTTCATGCATTTTATTTCGTTTGTGAATGTATTCATCTTTTCGTTCATGCTTTTCATTTCATTTGTATTTGTATCCATCTTTGCTGTCATTGCCGCCAGCATGGCGCATAGCTGGGCCATGTCGGGTGCGCTTGGGTGAGCCGATTGGCAAGAATCGGGAGGTTTTGGTGGAGAGGGGGAGGGGAGGTGTCATACACCGCGGCTGCTGCCGCACCCATTTCGGCCTCTGGGTTCAGTTGGGAGAGTTCGTTTTCCTGTACAATTAACATTTCCTGCACGGGTATTTCATCCTGAGCTATGGATTCTACACATTCTACATCCATTTCTAATACCCCCGGCTCCCGCTCGCCTTGAGACGCCATCTTGCTTCTCTTAAAGGGTTAATTTGAATCGCTCATAATTTGGAGGGAATCGGGGGTCGCTTCTCTCACCCCTGGACCGATTCCCGTGAATTTAATTGGAGACAGGAGAGCCCGTTTTGCTGTTCTCCGATACCAGTGCCGCGAGGAGGGCGATGGATTTGTATCGCACGACCTGACACCAGTGTTACGGATTCGCGCCCGCCGGCGTGCTGACGGCCACGTAACTCGAATCGCGGCACGTCGCCCACCGGACGGACAATCCAGTTGTGACCCTCTCGGACCAACGCCGGGAACCAGTCACGGGTGGACCTTTCGGTCTCACCGCGATCGAGCCAATCGGCCCCCGCGTGGGATAGGGTTGCTCGCCAAATTCGACCTACCTAAGTACCCACACGGAGGGTAGACCGGGCGATCGCACCTCGCCGCAGGTCGACTTCGGACACGGGCCACTTAAGCGACCCGTTCCGTACTATCGGGATAACCGAGCGGTGTTATCGTCGGCCTCGACGGTTCGATTAATTATCGGGCGTATTCAGCCCACTACCAACCCTTTACGTGAAGCAAGATGAGGATTCAATGAAAGAAATGACGAAGCGAAGCGGGAAACAGTTCAACATAAAGCACATTTATTCGCGATGAACGGAAAGCACACATATACAATTCCACCAAAAGCACATAGAAAAGAAGAAGACAAAAAGCAAATGCGACAATGCAGATCTAATACCGATTACGCGAGCACACGGCAACACTTATACAATTTTACTTCACAGACGGCGTCGACAACACACATTCCCAAAGCAAAAGAAAAGAGAACCACCCTCCAGGATGAGGGGGTACCGGGCCTGGGGCCGAGACCGTGTCGGGCCTACCCGTCTGGTGATGAGACGCGGAGCGGCGGTGGTGCCTCAACTCCGCGGGCCTCGCGGACAGTGTCTGGTAGGGGGTGGGAAGGGGGGCCCCCTTGGTCGCACTATCTCAGCGCGGGGGGAAACAGGAGGGGGTTGCTGATGCTCGGGGAAAGGAGGATTTTTACTCTGTCTCGGGTCCCGCGACGAGCGTCTCCACCTCGACCAGGTCGCGCCGTCGGCCTCCCTGGTGTGCAGCTCCCGGCACCGACGCGAGCACCCCCTCGTCTGCCTTCGCCGCCGCCGCCTCTCCACAGCTCTGTCCTCTTCGCTCCGACTCCAACTCCGAACTCTTCCTCCTGCGAACTCCCCTCCTCTCAACTTCCAACGCACCCACTTCGACACCTTTCTGACGAACGCAGCCGCTTATATAAGCCCATTGGCCCGAGAAAAAGTGGGCGTGAATGCTTTTTGATCCATGAATTTGCATATAGCGACCGCCCTCCAACGCCCTGGAGGCGGGGCCAAATCGCCCCTCGCTCACCGATTGGACGGAACAAAAGTGGGCGCGAGTCGTTTTTGATCCGTTTTTCTGCGGAAAGTCCGTGGTTTTGTACACGCTGTTCGGCGCGCGCCCTGCACGAGTCCAATACCGGTACCCACAAGCGGCGCAAGAACGGTGGCGATGCGACGGTTGCGAGGTGTGACGGTAAAGGTCGTGGCTGTTGTGGTGAAGCGGCGCTGTGGTGGGTGGTTGATGTTGTGATGACTGTTGAGACGTGGTTGGTGGTGGTAATCATGGCGGTTGGTCCAAAATAAAGATAGTAAAAGAAAAACGGCTATCCTGAAGAGTCGCAGCACGCATGAATGACATTTATTCCCTCTAGACAACGGGTTTGGGCTTAACTACACATATACTTACCGAGATATCTCACCTAAGGGACCTGAATGGTGGTTTGCGAATTTGGTCAACCACAACAATATAAAGAACCAGAAAGTTTTGCATGTCGGGGACCTTTAACGTTTCCGACCTGCTCACTCTCGTCCTTTCCTCCAATTGTCCATACATAATAAATAGATGGATGGCTGTTGAGAGTGTGATCCCTAATTAGGGTTGCCATGTCAACGGTAAGGTAATGCCTAACTAAGGAGCGAAACCCCTGCTAGGCTAATCAGAATGAGCTTTTTACACAACATTTTTAACATGTCGTGAAATATATCCAACATGCAAAAACAATACATATAATAAGCTTTATATATTTGATGAAATAGATTGTGTTTGCATTCTGCACAGTTATGTCGTGGCGAAAGAGAACACATCCGATGCACGTGGGCGATGGCGTTGTCATTATAGTTGGTGATGGAGAGGATGTAGTTGTTGTTTTTGTGGATATAAAAATCCTAACTATAAAATAATTTCGCAGCGCACGTACACTTAATTCCCATTAGACATAGGGGACAGAACCCTACCTAGAAACACGTACTTACCGATATAACTGATCTCTAAAGACTCTGGCTGTTGTGTGCTCATGGCTTCCAGATTCGTAACAATAAAACCCAGGGCACATAATGTGAGGTATCGATGGTGAACGAATATAAATGAAGAGAATTTTTTTTCCCCTCCCAGTGACGCAATTAAAATAGACGCATCGCATACACTGCATACCTTTGCAAGTATATTGTACAACATTATTCGTCTAATCAATGAAGATAACAGTGTCGTTTTTAAAAAGGATTACCTCAACGTCGTTTTTGAAAAGGATTACCTCAGTGTAGTTTTTAAAAAGGATTACTTCAGTGTAGTTTTTAAAAAGGATTACCTCAGTGTAGTTTTTAAAAAGGATTACCTCAGTGTAGTTTTTAAAAAGGATTACCTCAGTGTAGTTTTTAAAAAGGATTACCTCAGTGTAGTTTTTAAAAAGGATTACCTCAGTGTAGTTTTTAAAAAGGATTACCTCAGTGTAGTTTTTAAAAAGGATTACCTCAGTGTAGTTTTTAAAAAGGATTACCTCAGTGTAGTTTTTAAAAAGGATTACCTCAGTGTAGTTTTTAAAAAGGATTACCTCAGTGTAGTTTTTAAAAAGGATTACCTCAGTGTAGTTTTTAAAAAGGATTACCTCAGTGTAGTTTTTAAAAAGGATTACCTCAGTGTAGTTTTTAAAAAGGATTACCTCAGTGTAGTTTTTAAAAAGGATTACCTCAGTGTAGTTTTTAAAAAGGATTACCTCAGTGTAGTTTTTAAAAAGGATTACCTCAGTGTAGTTTTTAAAAAGGATTACCTCAGTGTAGTTTTTAAAAAGGATTACCTCAGTGTAGTTTTTAAAAAGGATTACCTCAGCGTAGTTTTTTAAAAGGTTTACCTCGGCGTAGTTTTTTAAAAGGTTTACCTCGGCGTAGTTTTTAAAAAGGATTACCTCGGCGTAGTTTTTAAAAAGGATTACCTCGGTGTAGTTTTTGAAAAGGATTACCTCGGTGTAGTTTTTAAAAAGGATTACCTCGGTGTAGTTTTTAAAAAGGATTACCTCAGTGTAGTTATTTAAAAGGTTTACGTCGGCGTAGTTTTTTAAAAGGTTTACTTCGGGGTAGTTTTTAAAAAGGATTACCTCAGTGTAGTTTTTAAAAAGGATTACCACAGTGTAGTTTTTAAAAAGGATTACCTCGGCGTAGTTTTTAAAAAGGATTACCTCGGTGTAGTTTTTGAAAAGGATTACCTCGGTGTAGTTTTTAAAAAGGATTACCTCGGTGTAGTTTTTAAAAAGGATTACCTCAGTGTAGTTTTTAAAAAGGATTACCTCAGTGTAGCTTTTAAAAAGGATTACCTCAGTGTAGTTTTTAAAAAGGATTACCTCGGTGTAGTTTTTGAAAAGGATTACCTCGGTGTAGTTTTTAAAAAGGATTACCTCGGTGTAGTTTTTGAAAAGGATTACCTCGGTGTAGTTTTTGAAAAGGATTACCTCGGTGTAGTTTTTGAAAAGGATTACCTCGGTGTAGTTTTTAAAAAGGATTACCTCGGTGTAGTTTTTAAAAAGGATTACCTCGGTGTAGTTTTTAAAAAGGATTACCTCGGTGTAGTTTTTAAAAAGGATTACCTCGGTGTAGTTTTTAAAAAGGATTACCTCGGTGTAGTTTTTAAAAAGGATTACCTCAGTGTAGTTTTTAAAAAGGATTACCTCAGTGTAGTTTTTAAAAAGGATTACCTCAGTGTAGTTTTTAAAAAGGATTACCTCAGTGTAGTTTTTAAAAAGGATTACCTCAGTGTAGTTTTTAAAAAGGATTACCTCAGTGTAGTTTTTAAAAAGGATTACCTCAGTGTAGCTTTTAAAAAGGATTACCTCAGTGTAGTTTTTAAAAGGGATTACCTTGGCGTAGTTTTTTAAAAGGTTTACCTCGGCGTAGTTTTTTAAAAGGATTACCTCAGTGTAGTTTTAAAAAGGATTACCTCAGTGTAGTTTTTAAAAAGGATTACCTCAGTGTAGTTTTTAAAAAGGATTACCTCAGTGTAGTTTTTAAAAAGGATTATCTCAGTGTAGTTTTTAAAAAGGATTACCTCAGTGTAGTTTTTAAAAAGGATTACCTCAGTGTAGTTTTTAAAAAGGATTACCTCAGTGTAGTTTTTAAAAAGGATTACCTCAGTGTAGTTTTTAAAAAGGATTACCTCAGTGTAGTTTTTAAAAAGGATTACCTCAGTGTAGTTTTTAAAAAGGATTACCTCAGTGTAGTTTTTTAAAAGGATTACCTCGGTGTAGTTTTTAAAAAGGATTACCTCGGCGTAGTTTTTTTAAAAGGTTTACCTCGGCGTAGTTTTTTAAAAGGTTTACCTCGGCGTAGTTTTTTAAAAGGTTTACCTCGGCGTAGTTTTTAAAAAGGATTACCTCGGCGTAGTTTTTAAAAAGGATTACCTCGGCGTAGTTTTTAAAAAGGATTACCTCGGTGTAGTTTTTAAAAAGGATTACCTCGGTGTAGTTTTTAAAAAGGATTACCTCGGTGTAGTTTTTAAAAAGGATTACCTCGGTGTAGTTTTTAAAAAGGATTACCTCAGTGTAGTTTTTGAAAAGGATTACCTCGGTGTAGTTTTTGAAAAGGATTACCTCGGTGTAGTTTTTAAAAAGGATTACCTCGGTGAAGTTTTTGAAAAGGATTACCTCGGTGTAGTTTTTGAAAAGGATTACCTCGGTGTAGTTTTTGAAAAGGATTACCTCGGTGTAGTTTTTAAAAAGGATTACCTCGGTGTAGTTTTTGTAAAAAGGATTACCTCGGTGTAGTTTTTGTAAAAAGGATTACCTCGGTGTAGTTTTTAAAAAGGATTACCTCGGTGTAGTTTTTAAAAAGGATTACCTCGGTGTAGTTTTTGAAAAGGATTACCTCGGTGTAGTTTTTAAAAAGGATTACCTCGGTGTAGTTTTTAAAAAGGATTACCTCGGTGTAGTTTTTAAAAAGGATTACCTCGGTGTAGTTTTTAAAAAGGATTACCTCGGTGTAGTTTTTAAAAAGGATTACCTCGGTGTAGTTTTTAAAAAGGATTACCTCAGTGTAGTTTTTAAAAAGGATTACCTCAGTGTAGTTTTTTTTAAAAGGATTACCTCAGTCTCCTCAAGACCGAATTCAGTGAATTGATGACAAACATCGTCGCCAAAACCGAACTACACTACTTTGTACGACACAGCTACTTCATTCCAACATCAATACCACACGATTCACACGTCACGTGCATCCACAGAACTAGAATGAGAAGACAAATGAATCTACCTTGAGTTTTCCAAGAATCTGCAAAAAATGAATCGGAAAATTCGCCATCCTGAGAAACCTCGTGCACACTAACGACCGACCTCTCACAGTTTTACTTCACGCCGTGATCTAAAAATCGGCATTTAATTCCTCGCCATTAAATGCCGTTTATACATTAAAATAGTGCATGCAAATCAATCATCATGAATAAATAAAACACAGAGGTTAAATTGTTGTAAAAGAGATTCAATAATAAATAAATGAGGGCGAAGACTCACGCGAACTACTACACCATGGCGAGCATAGGTGAACAGTTTGTTTGTTTGTTTCATTTAATTTTTTTTTTTTTTTTCGATTTCCCTTCCAAAGAGCTTCAACATCGAAGGATGCGATTAGACCGATCAAAGCCTGCGAAACGGTTTCCAACGTATGGTTGTTTGTCCGTGCTCGAGGCGTTCAAAGCACGCCATTTTCCAAGTCTTTGGCACGAGTGATGGATGAGTCTGAGTATAATTACTCTGCCGGGGATGGAAGGAACTGCTGACCTCCCAGACTCAGAGCGAACGCTGTGATGTCTCAAGGCTGACCATTACATTGTACACCACCATATCTCGAAATTTGCTGCAAAGATGTACAGAGCTTTGCCACAGCAGGCCATTCGGCACATCACACGTGCGATACCCCATCCACGCACAAGTACTGCCAATATCCCCGGCCGTACCCCTCGAATCTCCAATGCATCGACCTACACATGTCTGTAGTGTCCGAGGAGCAGTCAGACAGACACGAGAGCAAGTCGCAACTCTGCCTTATTGCCTGAACGAATGCACACGACGAAAACCCCAAGCGGGCGAGTCATGATATAAAACCCAACCACGTGACTGCAAGCATCCCAAAGCACACAACACCCCGTACAGCGCTCTGCACCCCGTACAGTGCAGTGCCCCCCCGTACAGCGCTCTGCCCCCCCCCGTACAGCGCTCTGCCCCCCGTACAGCGCTCTGCCCCCCGTACAGCGCTCTGCCCCCCCGTACAGCGCTCTGCCCCCCCGTACAGCGCTCTGCCCCCCGTACAGCGCTCTGCCCCCCGTACAGCGCTCTGCCTCCCCCGTACAGCGCTCTGCCCCCCGTACAGCACTCTGCACCCCAGACAGCACTCACCCCCCATACAGCACCCGGCCCCCATTCAGCACACTTCCTCCCCTTCTAAAATGGCAAGAATTAACATTCAAAATCCTCCAAGTACCGCGGCAGTCTCCTGATCCGCCCTGGGCGGACAGCGCCTTCAGATGGCCCGGGCTCAGACGCCTCCTGGCTCGGTCGAGGTTACACCCTTGCCGGACTCGCCCCATTCATAACATCAAGCGCCCCCGGCCGACAAGTTTGCTCGTCTCCCTCGGGCAGGACTGAATCAGGTAAACACCCCGAGTCCGCTAGCCCCCTGGGCGCCAGCACGTGTGGCCTTGGCGATGCAACATCTGGCACCGGCGACATCAGAGGTGGGGGCTCCATGTCGCTCGGCACGGGGGGGGGGGATGACGCTGAACAGCGATCATGCATTTGGTCCATGTGCCGCTTCCACACCTTTCCATCATCAGTATGAACCAGGCAATTTGCCGGTCCGAGTATTACAGACTACGGCCGGCACCCATTTGGAATCGTGGCCATAATCACGCACCATTACCCGCTGTCCCACATCAAAACCGCGCACCAGCGTCGGGCGCGACACCGCCCCAGCCACCGACCTCCCAGGTCGCAGCAAATCCAGTCTAGACCTCAATGCACGTCCATACAGACGAATGGCAGGGGTATCACCGGTGGCCGGATGAATAGCATTCCTATATTGCAGCAAAAATACATCAATCATTGCCTGCGGCGATGCACACTCCCCTCTCCTCAAGGCGCGTTTCAACATTTTAACAAATGATTCCGCTTGCCCGTTCGTGGCAGGATGATACGGTGCGGACTTCAGATGTCGAATACCGTTTCGACGCCCAAAATCATCAAACACACCCGCGACGAACTGTGGACCGTTATTAGAGACCAGAATCTCAGGTATTCCCTTGTTCGCAAAGATCGTTAGCAGCTTCTCCACCGTAATGTCCGCTGCATGACCACAACCTCCGGCCATTTGGAGAACGCATCGATCACAATCAAAAACATTTTGCCCTTACAAGGACCAGCAAAATCCACATGGACCTCTGCCAGGTCCTGACTGGGATCGGCCACAGCCCTGGCGCCCAACGCGGATTGTCGGCATCTGCCTGACAAGTAGCGCAATGCTAAACCATTTGTTCAATGTCTTTATCTAACCCCGGCCACCACAACATGCTGCGAGCAAGACTCTTGGTCTTCACGACGCCAAGGTGACTGACATGCAGCTCTTGCAAACAATACTGCCTGAACTTCGGTGGGATCACCGTTCTCATTCCCCACATAATGCACCGTTGGGCCAACGACAGCTCTGATACGTGAGACATGAATGGCTGAAATGCCGGTGTCGAAGGCAGATCGCTCCAATTCCCCGTACAGCACAATGTCCAACTTGAAACCTATTAATTTTTTTTTACTACCACTACCTTTCTAGGGAGACCATTCCATACATTTAATCAACTACGCTCTGACGAAAAGACCTCTGTTTATTCTTTCAGGCTATGGCTATCTGCATATTCATTGCTCAATTTACTTAAAGCCTTCGGGACCCCGATTATTTGGTGATAGGAGGAAAAGCATGGGGTAACCTTTCGCAGTCGGGTTGTGGTTGTTTGTGTCAGGGTGGTGCTGAGGTGTCATACACCAGACGGTGGTCTCCTTGGGTTAACCTGAGGCCGGTCCCTTCGGGTGACTGCCTGGAATGTCCTATCCCGAAGAAAGGATGATCACCTGTCTCTGTTATCATCTGAGCTCAAGCGTTTGAATAACGGTATTGCAGCACTCTCTGAGGTTCCAAGACCAGATAGTGGCGAGTGGTTACACCTCCAGTGAACGAGCGTATTATGAGACCAAGGATTCGTAACTCCTCGGGTGTCCTTTCCCTGGTCTCTGTATATGCTCCGACTGAAGCGAGTGATCTCACCGTGAAGGACCCATTCTATGCCACGCTCGAGTGTGTGGTTGATCAGTGCCCCAGGTGAGATACTCTTCTAGTCTTGGGGGATTTCAATGCATCGACTGGAACTGATAGGGATGGTTATGAGGTGTGTGTTGGTCCCCAGGGGTCTGGAACTGTGAACCAGTATAGCACCAAGTTCCTTGACTTTGCAAGAAGTCATGGACTGAGGGCGGCTGGTTCATGGTTTCAGCACCCACAGTCTCATCGCTGGACTTGGTATTCCAACGTTGGTGGTGTGGCAAAGGAGATTGATCATGTGTTTGTTGATGGTCGCTGGAGGATGATCCAGAACTGCAGGGTCTACAGGAGTGCTCAGTTCTTCAATACCCACAACAGGCTTGTTATAGCAACTCTGAAGTTGCAGCTTAAATCCAGGAGAATGGTATCATCCCAGCCAAGGTTGGATGGTGGCAAGTTCAAGGATGAGAGGGTAGCTGAGGAGTTTGTGAACAGGCTGAGTGGGGATTTGGGGGGTCTGGGTGTTTTGGGGAATCGTGAAGAATTGTAGAATGCCTTCAGGCATACCATCCTTGATGTTGACAGTGGTTGTCTTGGAACTCACTATGAAGTGAAGAACTTCATCTCTCAAGGGACACTGGATACCATTGACGAGAGTCGCAGGGCCAGGCTTCATGGCAAAGCTGAGCTTTTCAGGGAGTTGAGGTATAAAACTACGTGTGCTGAGGGCAGACAAGGAGGCCTATGTGCGAGGAAATATGAGGGGGTAGAGCATCACCTATGGTCAAGTGATTCTCATTCTGCTTACAGGGGAATCTGTTCATTGCATTCCTTCAAGCCCGTCCCTCAATGTACTACATTTAGAGCGGAGGGTGGTGGGCTCTTGACAGAGTAGTCCATGCTGAACTTTTCAATGCTGGTGGAAATGCTGCACTTGCGTCATTGCATGCAGTTTTGTTTTCCGACAGAAATCATCCCCACTGATTGGAAGAGGGGCCTTGCTGTCCCTCTCTGGAAAGGGAAGGGTGATTGCCAGAACTGCAACAATTACTGAGGGGTGACACCATCTGCTTGAGCACCAGCATCCAGAGGTTAACACGAAAGAGGTCAACGATCGACAGTATCCTTGCTCTTCGCGTCCTTATCAAACGCAGACGAGAGTTTCGGCAGGGGCTGCTTGCAGCATATGTCGATCTCTGTAAAGCGTTCGATTCAGTGAATCGGGATTCCCTCTGGAGGATTCTTAGTCTTCGTGGGGGGCCACCGAAACTGATCAATCTGATGTCCGAGCTGTACTCTGGTACTGAGAGTGCTGTGAGAGGTGGCAGTACCATCTCCAACTTACTTCCAGTTTTTACTGGAGTTTGTCAGGGGTGTGTACTGGCCCCCACAACTTTCAGTGCTTGTATGGACTGGATTCTGGAGAAGATGTCGGAGAAATAAAGCTGCGGTACATCATTTGGAAATGTCAAGATCTCTGGCCTTGATTTCACAATCACCTTGGCAGAGATGCCGGATATCCTTTTGGGGGCCATCCACACATTGAATAAGGAATAAGCCGCTGGAATTACGGGTTTCCTGTGTCAAAACTGAGATCCAGGCTTTCAATGAGATATTGGATGTTGTTATCTTGTCTGTACCTGTTTGTGGCGAGAATGTTGAGGTCACCGAGATTCACTTACCTTGGCAGTGATATTCATGTCTCTGCAAGTTGTGTGCCAGAGGTCAATAGACGTTTGGGTCGGGTCTGCGGAGTCATGAATTCACTGGATCATGGGGTGTGATGCTGTTGATACCTATGCAGGACGAAAGTCTGAGTCTTCAAGTCCTTGGTGCTTCCCATCTTGGATCCATCGGCATAAGACAGTTGAGTACATGAACAAAAACAATGTGTTTACATCTGTTGGCAGAATGAAACAGCAACAAAGGAAATCTTTTTCTCATTTCGAGAAAAACAATCTCACTCAATTTCACACACACAGACGTCTAGGCTGCCACAAAGATATGCAAGGAATCAACCCAAAATCACAAAACAGTCCTTTTTAAAATCACCCGTCCTACAGTTTTGGGAATCACAAAACCATGCGGATTAATCACTCATCCTGCAGTCTTTGGAATCACAAAACTGTGCAGTTTAATCACTTGTCCTGAAATCTTGGGAATCACAAAACTGTTCGGATAAATCACCCGTCCTGTAGTCTTGGGTGTTTGTATGGAGATAAAAAAACGAGTGCTAAAAAAAAAAATAAAAAGGAAGACTAGTAACACAGGTAATTTTAATGACCTCTTTCAGGATTTCAAACACATTTCTTTGCCAATGACTGTGGTTTTTACTTTGAGCTGTTAAAATTATTCAGAATGAAGAAGTGCAGTTGTATTCGAAATAGATTAATGGGGAAGGGGGGGGGGGTGGGAGGTGGGAGGCAACATATTTTAAAAAGAATACCATTGATAAGACAGTGAGGAGGCAGTGCTCTACAAGTGAGTGCCTATATATTATATTACTATAATTATTATTGTCACTATTATCAATGAATAGGACAGTATGCAAGTGAGAAAGTGCAAGAAAACAATTATGGATATTCTCTTTTAAACACAGAACAAAAGATAATATGTATACACAGTTACGGGCACGTCTAATACACAATGATGCTAATGCAGAAAAGCTAAGCTGTCGATGAAATGTCTCTAATACAGCTACTCATTTCCCACGATTTTCTGTCACACTGTAAGTGAACCAGAATGACAATGACCCCAATCAGTCCTACCATATCACACCCACAATCCCACCCATACCAAGGCAGACTACAACATGATGTTCCTCAACACTCTTTGAGTGAGTTAATTCGTGCACAGATCTTGAGTGCAGGACCCAGTTTGAGGCTCATTGCACTCATAAGGTGATCTTCCTTGAGCAGCAGCAATGCTTGCCCATCAATCTCCTGTGCTCTGAAGTCTTCAGCTACTTCTTGGCATCCTGAAATGAAGACAAGCAAGTGTAAAAGCACAAGGTTGGAGCTAGAGTGTACGAGGTGCAGTGGAACACGAGAAGCAAGCGTGCCGGCATCAACTCCGCTTTATTGCGCGTCCGGAAGTACATTCCTGCCACCCCTAGCGGGTGAGGAATGATATACGAAAACCCAATCACGTGATACAGCACACACCTCCCCTCGTAAAATGACAAGTCAAATGATGAAAGGACAATCATAACATGACCACCCGAAACCAATCAACACTCATAATCCTCCAAGTACCGCGGCCGCACCCTGACCCGCCTCGGACGGGCAGTGCCGTCAGACAGTCCAGGTTCAGACGCCTCCCGGCTCGGTCGAGGTGACCTTCTCGCCGGACTCGCGCCATCCGCAAAAACAACCGCCCCCGGCCGACCAGCCTGCCCGACCTCCCGGGTCAGGACAGAATCTAGGACAGAATCAGGCGAAGACCCCCTGGGCGTCTTCCGGCCCTGGCGATACAACATTACAGGTGGGGGTCCCACATCGTTCGGCCCGGGGGGTGTGGGGGGGGTGACGCTGGACAGCGATCATGCATTTGATCCACGTGCCGCTTCCACACTTCCCCACCATCAGTCCGCACCATGCAATTCGCTGGCCCCAGTACCACAGAGACCACAGCCGGCTCCCATTTGGAACTGTGGAAATAATCGCGCACCATTACCCGCTGTCCCACATCGAAGCCACGCAGCCGCGTCGGACGCGACAACGCCCCACTCCCCGACCCTCCAGGTCGCAGCAAATCCAGTCTGGACCGCAATGCCCGTCCATAGAGACGAATGCCAGGCGAATCATCCATGACAGGATGAATTGCGTTCCTGAAATGGAGCAAAAAGACATCGACCACCGTCTGCACAGGTGCAACACCCCCCCCCCCCCTGCGCAAAGCCCGTTTCAACATCTTAACAAACGACTCAGCTTGCCCATTCGTCTCAGGATGATACGGTGCGGACCTTAGATGTCGAATATCATTTTGGCGCATAAACTCATCAAATACACCCGCGATGAACTGCGGACCGTTATCAGAGACCAGGATCTCCGGTAACCCTTTATTAGCAAAGATCGTCCGCAGTTTCTCTACTGTAATGTTTGCTGATGTATGCTGCATTACTACAACCTCCAGCCATTTAGAGAATGCATCGATCACAATCAAAAACATTTTGCCATTAACCGGCCCCGCAAAATCTACATGGACCCTCTGCTAGGCTCTGTCTGGGGTAGGCCATAGTCCCGAAGCTCGACGCGGGTTATCGGCATCTGTTTGGCACGTGGCGCAATGCTTAACCAACTGCTCAATGTCTTTGTCCAACCCCGGCCACCACAACAGGCTACGAGCAAGACTCTTGGTCTTCACGACGCCAAGGTGACTGACATGCAGTTCTTCCAAACACCGCTGCCTGAACTTCGGTGGAATCACCGTGCTCATTCCCCACATAACGCACCATTGGACCAACGACAGCTCCGATGCGCGTGACGTGAAAGGTTGAAATGCCGGTGTCGAAGGCAGATCGCTCCAATTCCCCGTAGAAATCGCCTGGACGACACGGGCGAGCACCGGATCACGAGCCGATTCCACCGCGACCTGTCTGGCCGTGACCGGCCCGCTTTGGACCTGGCCCAGCACGAACACCGACCCGGTCGGCCAACTCAAACGCAGCTGGACCCGTCGCAGTTAGCATGCTTCTCGGTGCTTTGGAACTGAATATCATAATCGTAAGCACCATGAAACAGACACCACCGCTGAATTCGCGCGGCCGCTACCACCGGCACCCTGCGTTCGGGTCTCAGGATGAATTGAAGCGGTTTGTGATCCGTCTGCAAAGTGAAATGCCGCCCCAGCAGGTATTGATGAAACCTCCGCACACCCCAGACGAGGCTGAGCGCCTCGCGCTCGATCTGGGCATATCCCCGCTCTGCTGCGGACAGGGTCCGGGATGCAAAACAAACAGGCCGCTCGGAACCATTGTCCATCCTGTGGGAGAGCACTTCCCCGATGCCATATGCAGAACTGTCGCATGCCAATAGGAGCGGACACGCAGGCTCGTAGTGCACGAGGACCGTATCCTCTGTGAGCAGCCGCTTGAGGCGGTCGAACGACGCCTGGTGTGCAGGCCCCCAAGCCCAGCGCTCGTCCTTCCTGAGCAACCGTGTTAACGGCGCAAGTTGTGAGCTGAGCCCTCGCACGAACCTTTGGTAATACTGGGCCATACCAATGAACGAGCGCAGCTGCGTCTTGTCGCGAGGCGGTGGCATGTGTTGAATCGCTTCCACCTTCCGAGGACCTTTCAACAGCCCCTCCGGCGTGATGATGTGCCCAAGGTATTCCAAGCGCTGCTTGAAGAACGTGCACTTGTCCCTGTTCAAGCGCAGGCCACATGCTTCTAGCTTTGTCAGCACTTGGGCAATGTTCGCAAGATGCTCGCCCGCCGCTTTCCCCGCAATGAGCACATCGTCCAGGTCGGTCTGAGCAGGCAGGCCAATGCAAACCTGATCCATGGCTTTCTGCCACAAGGCTGGGGCCGAAGCAATCCCAAAACAGAGTCGGGTATATCGATAGAGTCCTTGACACGTGTTGATTGTCAAAAGCTCACTACTCCCGGGATCCATCGGCAGGTGAAAATATGCATCACGCAGGTTTAGCTTTGTGAAGTATTGACTCCCCGCCAATCGCGCATATATTTCATCGATTGATGGCAGTGGATATTGCTCCACGCTGAGCCCCGGGTTAACCGTGGATTTGAAGTCCCCGCACAATCGGACGTCTCCATTCCGTTTCAGCACCGTGACAACCGGGGTGGCCCAATCTGAGTACGACACCCGTTCGATCACCCCACAGGCCTCCAGCCTATCCAGTTCACCCTTGACCTTGTCCCGCAGGGCATACGGCACCGGAGGTGGTTTACAAAAACGAGGAACCACCCCCTCCTTCAGGAAGAGTTTTGCCTCCATGCCCTTGAGTTTCCCAAGGTCGTCGCCAAACAAACCTTGATGTCTTTGAAGAATCTTCTCCAACTGATCCTCCCACCGGCTCGACACGGTTTGCACAAGGTGAACTGCGGCCCAGTCTAACCTGATGCGGGCCAGCCAATCTCGGCCCAGGAGAGACGGTCCCCTCCCCCACACGACGTACACCCGAAGCGTGGCGACCTGGCCTTGATACTGCACAGACACGTCTGCCATCCCGACTGGCGTTATCTTCTCGCGGGTGTACGTGAACAGTGTGAGGTTGGACCTGATAAGCTTCAGGCCGTTGAGTCTACGTGCGGTCTGTTCGCCGATGATCGACACAGCCGCTCCCGTATCGACCTGGAACGTGATCGGCGTTTTGTTCACTTCGACTTCCACCGTCATCGGGCGTGCCGCCGCCGGGCCAATTGAAAACAGGCCCATCAACAGCCGCCGGTTCCGCCCCGGGTCGCCTCGCACGTCGCCATCCATGACCCTAACGGTGGCCGGCGCCCCACGGCACACATGCTTCAGATGACCCACCTTATTACAATTTAAACACACGGTGCCTTTATACGGGCACGCACAGCGCAGGTGTCGACCTCCGCATCCCAAACACGTCCGCGGGGTCACCTCGCCGCACGTGCGGCCGCGCGGCGACGTCCGACCCGCACCGAAGGTTGAGCGTGCGTCCCGGGATGCTCGCGACCCCGCGTGGCCGGTGATGGCTCGAACATCCCCGCGAGTCTGCTCGACCACTGTAGCCGTGCTGACCGCCGAGTCGAATGTAATGGCTTCACCCTTCAGCCGTAGAACCGCCGAAACCATCTTCGCATCTTGTAAACCAGCGATAAAACGATCTCTGAGCCGCGCTGGCCGCTCCCCCGCCGTGAACTTGCAGGCCACGGAAGAATGCTTAATCCGCGCCACGAAATCAGCGACGCGTTCCTCTGCCCCTTTCGAGAGGCGATTGAACTGGTATCGAGCGAGTTGTAATGACTTCTCCGGTGCCATGTGTGCTTTCATCTTCTCCACAATGTCCCGAAACGACAGCCCGTCATCACAGGGCTTGTCCGGCGCCACCAAATCACTCAGTAGTCGATAATGCTCCACCGAAAGCGAAGCGAGCAAGATCGACTTCTGATTGCTCTCGTCGACCACATCATTCGTGTGGAAATAGCATCCCAATTTCTCCGAAAACAATTCGAAGTCGTCTCCGACGAAAATGGGCACATGTCCGTTTTCAATCATCTTCGTCAGCCAACTAGAGTGTACGAGGTGCAGTGGAACACGAGAAGCAAGCGTGCCGGCAACAACTCCGCTTTATTGCGCGTCCGGAAGTACATTCCTGCCACCCTAGCGGGCGAGGCATGATATACGAAAACCCAATCACGTGATACAGCACAGGAGCAAACCTCCCTGGGATTTTACAGGTTCACTCTTACTGACCCTTCCTGACATATCTGGCATGCTATCAAACAGCTAGTTAAATGTGCCTGTGTATGGGCAGCAAGTCAGGAAAACCTGCAATGAAATAGTGAAAACAGGAACAGCACCAAAGTATTGGACATCCATCTCATCATTGCAATGTTTTGCATTTGGAAATACAGCATGACATACACAAAAAACATTTTCACACAGAGAAAATGCGAACAAACCAGAGGGGAAAAGGAAACATTACCAACTAGAGCATTCGAAGAACACATTTCCCCATGCTGTCTTGAGAAACAAAGACATGGGCGAGGTCTACGAGCAGCAAATTTGATTGGTCGTGTTGATGTAAAATGCCGTAATAAATGCCATAAGTACTGCTAAATAGAAGGGTTTTGAAAGTGCAAAGGCGATTTGTGTTCTAGTGTTCAAGTGTGTAATTATAGTCAAATAAAATAAAGATTTAAAATTTGTATCAAAAAAACAAAAATCCGAAAGTTTACCACCATTGATGCAGTGTCTTTTACACCACCTTATTTAACACATTACATTAGTTATTTGTGCCTGGTGTATGTGTCCTTTATAACATCCCTAAAGCAGTAAGTTTCCTGTTTGGAATGATTTTCAATTTTGTTTGATTGTCAGACAGGCAGATAGAGTAAAAAAATTATCTCACTCCTTGCTGCGCTTGTGTGATCGGGCCAAATTCAGAGCCAAAGTAGTGCTAAACTGCAAGTTCATTTTCTGATTCATGGTCCGATTCGTGTTCAAAATATAACATTCAATTGAAATTAAGTCATCCCTCGATCATAAACTGACATTTGTAGACAGTCAGACTTTTTGCTTGCAAAAGATCTGTGTAATATGAAAGTTACATCTTGAGCGGTTTTTAAAATATCACGTACATAAGCCAAGTAACCGAGATGGTTGCCATGGCAACATAATTCAGCCAATCACTGTCGCGACCGAATCAGGTTGAGAAAATGTCATGACGAATAGATATCTGCAATATGAAAGCTAAATGTTCAACGGCTTTTGAAATATTGATGATCGGTCGGTTGGTCAGTCGGTCGGACAGAGGGAGCTCATTTTAATGTCCCCATTCTCAAACGTTGTCGGAAGAACGGGGGACAAAAAGGTTAAAGCTATCCGCCATAAAATATCACAAAGTGCTGACGCTTCAGTCCTTGCCCTTCACCCTCTTGCTCCGATGAAGGGCAAGGCCTGAAATGTCAGCGCTTTGTGATCCTTTGCGGCAGATGAATTCCACAATTTTATTCTTGAGTTTTAATTCTCTTGTGCCACCAACACACTGCTAGTTCTTTGCTGGAATTCGTAACTGTTTTATGAACAAGGCTAAGATTTGTTTTGGAGAAATATTCAGATTCAACAAGCTGTCCCCGAAGAAGTCAAACTATTGGGGCCTTTTCAAAACCCATCATTCATTGTATAATCAAACTTTTTAAGTGACTTCACCATTAAGAGATTGGACCAAAAACAATGTGTAGCACGATATTTCAAAAAGGTGTGGATGGATGATGACAAAACATGGTGGATGAGTTGAGGAGGTGACAAGAACAAGCCGATTCCATTTTGGCTAAGGTCCAGATGCAGATCTGCCCCATCAGTGGGCTACAAAACAAAATGTTTAGCTTGGAGGAGGTATTCGCTCTACCGAGTGCCGTTCTAGTTACAGATGGTAATTGACACAACAATAGAAAGAAATACAGGAATGATTCCACTGACTTGTATTTAAATGTATCAGGAATTTAGGAAACTGTCAAAGTATCAAGATTTTCAGCCAATTCTACTTTAATGCTGAAGGTTCCAGTCACAGACTAGATCGTTCGTTATCGAGGTCAGGCCTTAAATAGAAGAACTGTATCGATAGGAAAGTGAAGAAAGAGAACAACAGAAGAGTTTTTGAGGAAGGAAAAAAGAAATCTGCTTTTAAAAATAGGGAAGGTCATAAGTGTTTGGAAAGACATGAGAGGTCAAACATTGTAAATATTGATTAAATGTTAACAAATTAATGTGGTGGAATGACTAGCATCTTCTTCTTCTTTCGGCTTGCTCCCATTAGGGGTCGCCACAGCAGATCAACCGTCTCCATTTCGAATTTCCACTGGTACCCTGCTGACCACCGGTACCTGTGGCGGTCGGTGATAACCCGGGCCTCGACCGATCCGGTATGGAAATTCGTTTTGTTGTCCGCATAATGATTTGGCATAGGTTTTTACGCCGGATGCCCTTCATGAACGCAACCCTGGTCGCCTCTTACGACACACAGGGATATGGTACACCTATTCTAACCGGGACATACACCGGGCCCAGTACAACTGGTACTCATTTCGCCGACCTCGGAAGGATGGCAGGCTGAGTCAACCCCCTGGTGTTTTCGACTTGGTATATATATATATATATACATATATATATATATATATATATACATATATATATACATATATACATATATATATACATATATACATATATATATACATATATACATATATATATATATATATATATATATATATATATATATATATACATATATATATATATATATACATACATATATATATATATATATATATATATATATATATATATACATATATATATATATATATATATATATATATATACATATACATATATATATACATATACATATACATATACATATATATATATATATATATATATATATATATATATATATATATATATATATATATATATGCACATATATTAATTCAGTGTCCCAACGGGGCTTGAACTCAGGACCTTTTGGGTCCCAAGCCACTGCCCTAACCACTGCGCCAACACCAGGCTTTATGATAGAATGACTAACATCTAATTGTGTAAATAGCAACAGGTGTAGAGGGATAAGCCATAAGGACATGCAAGTCACAAAGGGATACTGCACCAGAAACACACAAATGACAAAATGGGAGCAAACAGCTTGTGAATGTTAAAGAAACGGAGCACGAGCCGGTGGTGAACCCGAAATAAGCATGTATAATGCAGGACAACTATTTGTCACCTTTCACCATTAAGTGACCCAAAAAATGGTCGCAATGGGTTGACGAACAGAACTGGGCAGTGTCAAATGTTTTGCCAGAGACACGGGAAAGCTTGTGGGTTACGGATGAGAAGTTGCCAAATCATAGAGCCTGATCTTTTCTCGAAATTTGAGTATTTTAAAATGAAATTTTGGTTGGTTGAGCAATATATTTCGACAATTTCAGGGGTTGGTGATGTAATATTTTTCTTTAATAGAGTTGGAGACAATGTAAAATCATCCATATTTTGTGAACTGGCAACCCAAGTAAACAAGACTAGGTGGAAACAGACAGACCAACTCTGACGGTGGTTAATGAGCCAGCTGGGTTTTTACTGACAATCCAAGAGTGGCACAGCAATTCCCCTGAAGCGAGCTTGATTTTGCAGAAGCTTGGACTCCAAATTCTAAATATGCCTGCCTTCAAACCCACAACCTCCGAAATGCCAGAACAGTGTTCACACCACAAGGCCACCATAAAAGGACGGGGAGTAAAAGAGAAAGAAAAAGCATACCGGGTAAGCTTCGAATGAACTCCCAAACTTGATCAACACTCCAGCAACTCGGAGGAGAAGCTGGAGGAAGAGCACTCCCTGAAGATCCTCGCTCTCCACCACTTGCCACAACTCCCCGTTCCCCTCCACCTTCAGCTGGACCCAGCTGGCGCAGCTCACGGCTCTCACGCTCACGTTCACTTTGACGACGACGTGTTGTCATCGCGCCAAGGCCCGAGGGGCAAGAAGTGGGTGATGATGGAGGCTGGAGCAGACCAGGCAGAGTGCCAAGGACTGGGGAGCAAAAGTTAGCTGGTTCTGAGGGATTTGAGGCATCGATGGAGAGGCTTGCTGTCGTGGCTTGGATTTTCTGCAAAGGGTGGGAAAATTGAGACTTCAGATGCATCTTCATCTCAACATCACTATAATCCCCCTCTCCATCCCAATCTTCTACCACAGCCATGTGTCCTGTCGCCCTTACACTTTGTCCACCTGCCTCCCCTCCCCTACTCATTCACCCCCCCTCCCTAACAGTGTTTACTACTACTACTACTACTACTACTACTACTACTATTACTACAACGGCAGCAACAACAACAATGGCTCCAATTTATCCGAAATGATTGTGGGATTGGCCGAGGGGAGTTTTTGTCCAAGACATTTCACGAACCAGCTGGCCAAGCCTGAATTCTACTCGAGCTTATTTGGGCAGGTATTTCATGACATTTGGCCAGGGTATGAGCAATAACTCACTATTTCCAAGACACCATGAAACCTTTATCGTCCATCAAATAATGCTAGCAGATGGGATACCCAGTTTAATGTCGACCCAAGCGATAGATGGTTATGAACGTGAAACAAACATTCGACGTCATCATTCTAATGTCAATGATCACCCCATTCAGGTTACTGCTGCAGCTCCAGACATTGTATCCTCAACAGAAACATTCCTCTCACAGGATGTCTCCGACTGCTCTCTGCTTTCTCTCTCAATAGCTATTCTTTCTTATGTTTCAACTGGCCCCATCCCTGTGCCGGTGGCATTGTTGCTGTCTCTGTGAAGAACTCCAGTCATCACCATCAATTGTCCACTTAGCCCCTTCTAACCCACTGGGATTTCTCTGACTTCACATACCTTCCTGCCGAGACAAATATATTTAAAGAACAGAAAAAAGACATACAGTATGACAGTCCACTGCAACGTGCCGAGTTTTACTTATCAAGATATAAACCCTTTGAACCCTGAGCTCCTTGGACCTTCGGCTCTCCTGCCCTGGGCTTCCTGGAGAAAAATCCGGCCGCTCGGGAATATGGAGGTTTGAATAGCGGCTGGTAAAACAGCCGCTAGAGTTCAATTGGTTAACTGCTACTTGGTGTAACAACTTTATGTTCTGCAATTCCTAATTCACACCCTCCTCCATATTCCTCTCTCCAAAGCCACCTGCCCAACAAACCTCTGAAAGTGACAAGTCACGGACAATGCTGTGTCGTGCTCCCCTCCGTCGACCTCTGCGGCCTAGTCGTTGTCCCCGCCATCCGTGCCGACTGTGATCTGGCTTGAACAGGCCTACACGCTTTGTGCAACTCACATTGTACCTGTATGTTGAACAAGGTATGCAAGGTGGCAACAAGACAAGGAACATACTATTCTGTTTACAATGATTAAGGTATTTAAAGGGCTTGTTCGATTCAAAAAATCCTCACATCCAAGACTGCAGTTCATTTATTACAAGCTCTATATTTCATAATACAGCATATGCAGCTCCTTAATGGTAGTTTGGAGTGCAAAATTAAATGGGATGAACACTTCAATTAGATAATCTAACTACCACGGTTTTTCGTCATAAATAAGATGCAATGACTTGTTCTCTATCGTCTTCTTTTCATGATAACAATGACAAACTAGAACGGGCACTCGTAGAGCGCATACCTACGCCGCAGCCACTAGTTACCTTTGTATTAAGTTGTCCACAATGCATCTCAATACAAATATGCATTTCGTGACCCCCATGACCTTTGACCCACAACCGCTACCTAGGGTGACAATAGTACTATACCTTGTGTCATTTCAGAAGATGGGGAATTGAACACTGAACAATTTGGAGTTAATTTGATGTAAATCGGAAACATATTAACCGTTTTCATCATGAAAAAACGATGTTGACCTTTTTGTGACCTTGACCTTTGATCCGATCACTCCCAAAATCTAATGGATTTGTCCTTTCATGATGCCAAACAAATCCAAAACAATTAAAGCCTCTCTGCATTTTGTTTTTTTTGCGTTAAGTTGTCCACAACGCTTTCCGATATAAATGTGAATTTGTGTGACCCCCTTGACCTTTGACCCCCAACCGCTGCCTTGGGTGACAAAAGTACTATACCATGCGTCATATTAGAGGATGGGGAATTTAATTTTGAACATTTTGGAGTTAATTTGCTGGAAATCAAAACAAAATTGACAATTTAATCGCGAAAAAACGATTTTGACCTTTTTGTGACCTTGACCTTAACCTTTGATCCGATCGCTCCCAAAATCTAATCGATTTGTCCTCTCGTGATGCCAAACACATCCACAAAATTTCATGACAATCTGCGAAGTGGTTTTTGTGTAATGTTGTCCACAACGCTTCCCAATCAAAAACTCCATTTTGGTGACCCCCTTGACCTTTGACTTCCATAGACTAACTAGGGTTGCAAACACTATACCATACGCTATATCAGTGGATCGGGATTTGAATACTGAACATTTTGGACTTAATTTGATGGAAATTGCAACACAATTGACACTTTAATTGCAAAAAAACGATTTTGACCTTTTTGTGACCTTGACCTTTGATCCGATCGCTCCCAAAAACTTCGCCTGGCGTCCTTGAGTAACTGCACATCATCTCTGAAAATTTCATTCATGCAAATCGGTCCAGCAGTTTTTGTGCAATGTTGTCTGCACACATATTTACCAATAAATAAATGCACAGGGGTCAATACAATACCTTCGTCAAACGAAGTTTGCGAAAGTAACAAGAAACAGCAATCAGATTGCAGACCCTCAACAGGGCTTGTTTTGTGTGTTGTGTTCGGTCATTATGTTTGAATATGTAATTAATAGACATACTCATGTTCCAATAGTATGTGATTAATAAACGTATTCACGTTCCAATGCTATTTAATTCAGAGCTATACTGTACTCACATTTCAATAGTGCGGAATTAATAGACACATGCTCTGTGCGGACAGAAACAAACAAATAAAGGACGGACCCACATGCAATAGCCTTTCCTCTGGCAAAGGTAAAAATAGGATGTCTTATGGACGTGACAATTACAAGTAGAGTGTATAATTTACAGGTTGGACAGATATAAAAGTTACACAATTTGGCTTTAACGAAAGATTACATTCCATAAAATTTTTTGCACAAAGAGGACATTAAAGTGGTGATTGCTGTCACCCTATTATTATTGAATGACAGAGCTAAATCCGATTGCCTTTTCTTCAGCGCATTGGTGGATTGCCTGCTCATCTCTCATCTTAAATCTTGCTCATCTGCTCAAGAGCCAGAACTCGGCGATGCCATGTGTACCCATCAAAGTGCAAGTTGTCAAAAAGTAAAAACAGACATCATCTTCATGGTGGAGAGCACATATATCTGGACAAAGGATGTGAAACCTGATCTGAACAATATGTTTGCTGGTTTAAGTTCAAAGCACATGTGAAACACATGGGGGAGATCGACTTGGTTTAATGCGGTGACTGTGGAGACTGTGGAGACTGTGGAGACTGTGGAGACTGTGGAGACTGTGGAGACTGTGGAGACTGTGGAGACTGTGGAGACTGTGGAGACTGTGGAGACTGTGGAGACTGTGGAGACTGTGGAGACTGTGGAGACTGTGGAGACAAGTTGACCATTGAGTGAAGTCGGGCAGTTTAAAGTCTCTTTACAACTGAACAACCTGTTACACTCATATGGATTTGTTACATAACAACAATACTATAAAGAGCATAGTTTCCAAGGTAATCCCATTAGCTTTGTATTTACCAAAAAACTGCAGCAAAGCGATAAAAATAAAGTTATCAAAATAACTCAACGAGTCAACTTTATAAATCGGCCAATTTTGAGGCAAAAATAAGATATCAACGAATTGACAGACGTCTGGCATGCTTTTCACAAAGATATTTTGCAATCTAGTGATCTATTGCAGCTGAAGCAAAGTAAATCGGTCAGTCAATGGGTTTGTTGAAAAGACTGGTTAGGGCAGAGAAAAGGCAAAAATTGAATAAATAAATAGCAGTGGACAAAAGAAACAAACCTCTTCGCACAGGCCATGGAACAAAAGCGCTTTGAGCCACCAAAACAGAAGGCATAGTCCATCTTACCGCAAAGCTCACATTGCAACATATCCGCTTGCTCTGCCATCTCTACGGTGAGGCGTGGGTCAGTGGAACAAGGTAGTAGTTGTGAGAGAGGGAAATTGCAAGACGTACAAACAAAGACATTTAATTACACACGGCAAAACACAATACAATATATACCCGGCAGCCATTATCAACATCTGCTCATAATTCATGACAACAAGAATTCTTGCAGATACTTCATATTACTTAACACTAAAGCCAGCCATATGACGAAGATATTTATCTGTGCTAATCTCAAGTTAATTGCCTTGATGTTTCTGGGGCTTCATCCAACAGTCAACTCAGGTTTGTGTCGCAATTGACTGTTTGTCCCAAAACATTGGTCCATGAGCAACTTCAATCGCCCAAATTTCACCACATAAATCAGGGCCGAGAAGCACACGTTCTACGACCAAAGCGAATAACCCACACCTTACCAAACGTTGGATTTGTCCAACTCCAATGCCACATGTGTATCACATGTTATCCAAAATGAAATTTAAAAAGCTTAAGTTGGGAAAAGTCAGTTTGGTAGAACTATCCATTTCTCAACTGTAAAGAAGAAGATGCAAATTCATTACTTTTTTTTTCTATCCAATTTAAAATGCATGAAATGATGGCTTTTTGCCTTTGAATTATATTTGGAAAATTCCTGGAATTCACACCACGATAACTTTGTTACCCCACACACGCTAAGCAAAAAGCAGAGTTAAGCAATTGGTTCATGTCCTTTTGCCTATATGTCTATCTTATCAATTTATGATCAAGGAACAGCTTATTTAAATTGAATGTTATTTTGAACACAAATCAGAATATGAATAGGAAGACTAGTTTGCCATTTTACTGTACCTTGGTTCTGAATTAGTCCTGAACACACATGCATAGAGAAGAGTAAAATAATATTCTTCCTCTGCCTGCCTGGCAGTTAAACAAAATAAATAATAAAATCAATACAAACAAGAAACTTACTGATTTTAAGGATGTCATAAAGGACACAAACACCAGGCACGAAGAACTAATGTGACGTGTGAGATAGGGTGATGTAATAGACACTGGGGAAAATGGCAGTACAATCCAGAATTTATTTATTTATTCACCTTTAAACCTCTTTAAACTGATATTTTTGATTGAATTATATACTTGAACACCAGAACACAAATCGCCTTCATAATACGTCCAAGAACCTCCAGTTTTGCAGTACTTGAACAAGCTCTATAGGGTGGTGTATATAATAGGAGTTGTCAAGCACAGCCCCTGGGAAGTGGGTGTGGCATGTGAATGTGCAGCATCAAGGTGAAGAAGAGGCCGCCGATATGGCTACTACTATGCTGATTGACGCTGCGTTCATGGTGATCAATAACACCTCCATCTCAAACTGTGGCTCAATGTCACAAGACTTCTTGTGATGTTGAATCATAAGACTCCTTCAGTAGCGCTAAACTTCTGTATTTTTTTTTAACTATCTTTAAAATAATTATTTCATTAAAATTGAGGTATATACTTAAACAATGCATGGGGTATCATGTTCCATGAACTCTCGAGGTTTGAGGGTGATCATGCGAATGTGTTATTTACTGATGAATAACCAGTTTCTGGATCGCTTTAATAACTGCTCCTTTTTAAGTACAACTAATTATTTTTCCTTTATTTTGATTCATGTGCATATTTGTAAAGAATAAAATGTTACAAAATTGCTGACCTCATATTTCGAACTTTATACATTGCAAAACTTGCATCCAAAATATGCATGGTACTACCAAAAAAAATTTTTTTTTTCATTGTATGAATATTAATTAGTACGCGTTTTGAAGCCATTTATGCTTGGTGGAAGACGGAAGCCTACACAATGCAAATTTCATTGTAATTGGTACAACAGACAAAATTTGCTCTTAAAAGTACTTAGTATTGGAAAAATTAATAGATCAACAGCCATGTACCATTACCATTTTGTTGCGTGCCGGTGCGAACCAGTTCCTCCATGTCTGTGTCTGAGGAATCAGGGTGACCGGGTAGAGGTCTTCCACCAGATCCTTGAACAACACCCATGGCTCCAGTTCCCTGGGATCCAACTCCTTGTGTAACACCTGGGGCTACAGCTCCCTGAACTTTACCCACAGTACTTGGACGTCCACACTGGCTCACAAGTAGAGATGAGCAACCAATCTAGTGAGGATACAAAGCAATGGGATGGTAGAAAGGTAGAAGAAAAACGGTACAAGTTGTAAGGTTTGCATTTTCAACTTAACACTGCATTGATATTTGTACATCCATATCGGTTAATTGCCGAAGTCCTCCTTTTAGACTTGGACTTGTGTGGGACCCCGTTTGATGTGATGAACAGACCTCAGGCTTCTCAAGGTGACAAGAATTGGTCTCAAGCTCAAAGCTGTGTTCAAACAGACAATTCGCAATATAGTATGGAAGCTGTTCCTCAAAAAGTGACTTTTCGGCCGACAGTACTTATTTGGTTTGTTGGTACCAATGTTTAGGGGAATATGTCAGCATTAAGAATTGACCTGATGTGGAGGTAAAATCTATTGCCAAAGTAGTCAAAATGGCGATCCAAGATGGCTGCCGCCACCATTATTGAAAATCATACTTTTATAAATTACTTGGCACTAGAGTAAGATAATTTCAGTGTCTATAACCACTAAATCAGGGGTAAGCTATCCAATGGTCATGTTTGCATGCTAAACTGGGTGACGGTCAGCCATATTTTCAAGATGGCCACCCCCGCATTTGATAAAAATGCTAATTTTTATGATTATTGGCCTATATAATGATGCTGGAACATAATTTCTGAGGTGACTCCCATAAAATCAAGTTCAGTGATTCAAATAACCATGTAAAGGCATTTGCAAATGCAATAGGTAATTTGGTTTTGGGGTTGGACCCCCCTGGGGGCAGAAATGGCCCATGCCACCATTACTAAAAAATACATTTTTGCTCATATCTCAGTACTCGAGTGTCATAGCATGATAATTCTTGTGGCTATACCCACTATATCTGGGGAAAGATATCCTATGGTCATGTTTGTGTAATGAAATGGGCAATAGGTGGCCATATTTCCAAGATGGCTGCCACCGCCTTTGAAAAAATGGCAATTTTATGATAATATACCTATGTAATGATGCTGAAACAAATTTTCTGAGACCGTTACTACAATATTAGGCTCAACGATTCAAAAACCCATTTAGTGACATTTGCAATATGATAGGGTGTTTGGATTTAGGGTTAAACTCTCTAGGTGGTCAAAAATGACCTATTCCACCATTATAAAAAAAAACAAAAAAAAAAAATAAAAAACTTGCTCATATCTTGGTACTCAAGTGTAATAACTTAGTAATCCTTTAATTGAGGCCGTACGCACTTAATCTTGGGTATGTTATTAAATGGTGATCATTGTAGATTTAGAGGTGCAACCAGTTATCATAAAAACACGTTAATGCTTATTTTGGCACATTTTGAGAATTATATCAGAGAAACCAAACACAAAGTCATTTATATTAACTCAAATATAATTTTATTACTTATTATATTCATCACCGTGACGGAGGTGGAATGACATGATTGGCATGGTATTGCAAATAGTGATATCATACATGAAACAAATTCCAATAGTTAATAGGTAATCAGTATAGTCCATATGCTAAGAGAATTCTATTTATTGCATAGCATTGCATCTACTCTTAATGAAAATATGTATGGATATTTGGCTATATATTATTGTAGAGAAATTCCGATCCTGGTATCCGATACGAGATTTCATGCATTTTAGAAAGAGTGTTCTGAATATCCATTTATGCGAAAAACGATAACAGCAAATTGTTGCAAAACTCTTGATTTCTTGAAGCAGCAGAGGTTTGTCAAATCTCCAGATTATGTCACGCATGAACAATTAATCACAATTTTATCAACCAACATCAGTGATAGATGAACTAGTTATTTGATAAACCAAATTGATCAATTGAATGCATATAACTTTGGAAATATTAGCTAGACAGAATTATATAGGGCAGGATTTTCTGAATGGAACTTCAAATTCAGATACCCATATGCAGAAATCATATGGAACCCTAAAACTGATAGTGTCAATGACGCAAAACAATATTGACATGCAAGTGTTTGTCAAGCTACTTTGTCTCTGTCTCAGTCACTCAGTTCTGACAAGTCATCATCTGAAGCATCATCATTGTCTACCACTGCTGAGAATTTGTTTTGGCAAGAATTACCACCTTCACATTTGCAGGCCTGAGTGCAGGCAGGCTGCTGCTTTAAACACGAACATCTGCCCTGGCAGGCTGATTTTTCTGGGTCGCACAGACATCTTCTCAATTCAGTCAATGCCATTGGTGCCGACTCCTGGGTCATCAGCACTGGTTCAATGTAGCCATCATAATCTGTGCTCCACCCAAAACCAATTGGTGAAGGCATGATAGCCTTTGCAACGACAGCCTTTCGCCAAACATATGTTTGATAACATGCTCACATGGCATGCTGCCTGAGTGAATCAGCTTTCGGGGGCAGGGCTTCAGTCTTGGTTTGCTTCTTGCAGAAGAGTTGATATCTTAACTTATTAATTTCAGTGACTCTGGTCGTTGGATCATACATGGCAATGGTCAACAATTCTACACAGTGGAATGCATCATCTGATAGGCTTGGCTCTGATCCAACCTGAGCTATCCCTTCAAACAGTTCTGGGCATTTTTTGATTAATTTCCATGGTATTGTTTTGCCTCTTCCTGATAGGGCACTTGTGGAGTCACATCCTGTCAGGGCATGGAAAGCTGGCAACTGCTGACAGGCAAGTGGACCAATTTCCTGTGCTATCGAATGCAGAGGAATAAATCTTACACGATCGTTCACACCGGTCCGAAACCAAACTTCTTTGGCAGTTAATGAAGCAACATGAGAAATACAAATGACTGCAACATCGTGTCAGGTGATGCAATGACGATTCGCTGTACTGCTGTTCGGCTTGCATGCAGAATCAGCCTTGTTTCAGCTTCTTCGTGTGATGCAGATAAATCTGGCCTATCTATAACACCATCCTGGGTAATCTGGCGAGCAAGAAGGCGATCTTTGAATCCACCCGAGACGATAATAGTGTCCTTCCCGTAGTTTTTTGTCCAGCATGACAGCACCAGTCCTCACTGATGAATGCCGCTAATTGTGCTTTGTTTGAGCCATCTTGCAGAAATTTGTTGAGTTGCTTGGGAATTGGCTTGGATATAACAATCTTCATCCCTTGGACTTGCTGATGCCTAGTTCTTTTGCCGGCTTAATGGAATGCTCCTCATCATATATATCGAAGACTACATCAACCTGATTGCACATGCCATCCCTTATTGGTTTCAGTGCAGAATGTAGCATGGTATCAGAGAGGTCTTTAAAGGTTTTTGCGTCACACTTCTTGATCATCTGAAGAAGTGCCATGGCATCAATAAGCCAGCTACAACTGCTTGGTGAACATGGTGGCAGAACATCCAGCATTTTGCAATTAGTCTCAAGCTGATGCAGTAGCTGAGCCTTGACTGTTTTCAGCAAGGAACCATCCATTCTTGCAAGGGACTGTGGAATGCTCGACAGCTCATAAGAAAGCATCTCCTGTATGTCAACGCTTCTACCCTTTGCAACAATAAATATTCGGGCAAACAGATTCAGTTCTAATATGACAGTCTTGGCCTTTCCATTTTTATCAACTACTTGCTTTCTTTTAAATGTCTGGAGGTTGTTTTTTGTCATTCTTATCAATGACAGCCTATCAGTCAAATGGAGGCTGCCAAAATCTTCTGCTTGCACTCCTGCGCGAGAAATTACACGTATACGAAGTATAATTCCTCACGCAGGAGTGTAAGCTTTAGATAAACTATTTCATTTTTAGAGAACAGGGATGTTTGGATCCTCAAATGTAAACATTTTTTGAAGCGCATGTTTGTTTATCATTTTTCAGCTTTGTAATTTTGTAAACAAGTTTAATATAGTTTTTGAATAATTCTGGTTATTTTTCCTTTTATGTACGTATATCGAGAATTTTTTTTTAATCTAAAATTGGATAAAAAACATCTTACCAAATCTTAAACATAAATTACCAAAACATGTATACTATGCTGAAATGAAGGTGAAAACAGTACATAAGTCAACAAATTTTGTTCAATAAAAAGAACAGATTTTCAACATTGATGCCCAAACATTCATTACTAATAACTAATCATATTTGGTGAGTCGAGTTAGGCTCAAATCTTGGAGAGTAAGATCCAACCAATATATAGGTCAGAACACCAACAGTCTTTTCAAGCTTGAATTTCATAAACTGTTGAACATAAAATATAAAATCTACAGCAAGGCTGTAATTATATGGTTCAAAGTTTAACTTTTCAACCTTGCTTACATGTTTCAAGTATTTTTATTTGTACATTAGTTTAAAAATGTAAGAAAAGTTACTGATTGCATTGATTGTAGCAATCTTGAAAAAAAACGATGCCAGTTGCACTTCTGAATCAATTAATCATCATCATCATTGAACAGTTTGCCCCCAGATATAGTAGGTATAGCCACAAGAATTAACATGCTATGACACTCGAGTACCGAGATATGAGCAAAAATGTATTTTTCAGTAATGGCGGCATGGGCCATTTCTGCCCCCCCCCCAGGGGGGTCCAACCCCAAAACCAAATTACCTATTGCATTTGCAAATGCCTTTACATGGTTATTTGAATCACTGAACCTGATTTTATGGGAGTCACCTCAGAAATTATGTTCCAGCATCATTATGTAGGCCAATAATCATAAAAATTAGCATTTTGATCAAATGCGGAGTGGCCATCTTGAAAATATGGCCGCCCGTCGCCCAATATGGCATGCATGCATGACCATTGGATAGCTTACCCCTGATTTAGTGGGTATAGACACTGAAATTATCTTCCTATCTTACTCTAGTGCCGAGTAATTTATAAAAGAATGATTTTCGATAATGGTGGCGGTGGCCATCTTGGATCACCATTTTGACCACTTTGACAATAGATTTGACTTCCACATCAGGTCAATTCATAATGCTGACATATTTCCCTAAACATTGGTACCAACACACCAAATAAGTACTCTTGGCCGACGAACTCGAAAACTAGCAGCCTTTTGAGGAACAGCTACCAGACTAATAGCCTTGCCTGCACAATTCCCAATCATTTTGATCTGTAGTAACGTTTTGGGGTTCACGTGAAAATACTTAATGCAGGTTAAGTGTCAGGAAGTGAACAAATTGGCATCATAAGAAGGCATTATGGCAAATCATAAAATAGCTGCGGCCACAAGAATCATTGCAGACAGCAGCTTAGATGAGAGTCAAGCAGGACAAAATGCTTAGGCCATGTTCACAGACTTAATCTATGTTACCATTACCCAAACAAATCAATAGCCCACCGTTCTGACATACAAACTTGCTTTCACAGATACCCCAATTCTCAAAATTTGGATGTACTCTGGAATAACCCTTCTGTATTAACACATCTCATGTACAAGACTTGAATGAAAGATGACTCTTCAAGTCCAATGCAAAAATGTTTCAGCTATTTATGTACAAAACATTTCCATTTACCATGGCATTATTCCTCCTTCAGCATAAACGAATGCCACACTATTGCCTCCATTGAAAGGTGGGCCGAGGTTGTTAGTTTGACTCAAAAGGGGAACCAAACACCTTACAGCTGGAGCACATCACCCAATTTGAGATGCCAAGCCACTTGGCGACACTAAATCAGGCAGTGCACAGTGTCTTAAGAGAAGCTTCCAGGACCACAACAAAACAAGAAAATCAGGAACAGCACAACAAAACGAGAGCAAATGGATAATGTTTGATTTCTACAACACACTGAGAATATATAAAAATTTAAAAAGCTTGCAGCTGCAGGGATCATGTGGTAAACATCGTTTGCATGTTTGGACTTTTGCTTGCGTGCTATGATGCGAGGGTGTGTTGAAAAGTAATGCCTCTAATCCTTTTTCTCCAAAACAGGTAAAGATATTCGAATGAAAAAGCACAGTCCGCACATTAGCTCTACCTGACACTGGGTGTAGTTTTGTGATTCTGACACTTGATGTCTCAGTGCTATGTCAGTCAAGGTGTCAGAGGGCAGCACAATGTTGTCAGTGCTGTGAAGTGCTGGAGATGAGCGTTTTGTGCACCATTATGATTCTAAAAGTAAGAAACAGTCAACGGAGTACCGCCACAAAGGATCAGCAGCCCCGACTTGGCGACATCAGATTTTCATCTCTTCCCCAAACTTAAGGAACACCTTCGTGGAGAACATGTTTCTTCCGAAGATATTAAGGACGCTGCGAAGTGCTGGTTAAGTCAACAGGATGTATGTTTCAATTGAGACATCATCACGACACCACTTGAACATTGGCAGAATTGTGTGCACCGCAAATGTGATTATGTTGATATAAGGGTCACTCCGTGTCAAATCAACAAATGCCTCCAGGTTGACCACCTCGGATTTTTGTAATTTTTTTTTTTTGCAGGTTGGGCAAATATTGAACAGAAAAAATGTGAAATATTAGTTCTGTATTCCAAGGAGTTTTTGAGATATGACCCCAAGAGCATGTCAAGGTTGGTTGAAGAAAAACGGCCCCCTAATTATCCTTCAATTTCAGCAACTCATTTCTTGGCATCTGTTGGAGATAAAGCAATGAATTTTTTTTTCCTAATGCAACTTTTATGGTATTTTAAAGAAAAAATAAAGCCAGATACATTGCAGAAAAAATGAGGCCTGCAGCCACCCTCAAAAATGGTAAAAATCAAAATAGCACGACTGAAATGGGCAACTTTGACCCATGTTAAAGTACCTTTCATTTATTGTCACCCATGTAATTTTTTGTGCGAAAAAATATACTAAAATGTCTACCAAAATAAGAATTACCAGGTGTCTACTGCATTTATTTTATATTTTAGGCCCTTTCAAAAAGGGAAAAATATGAAATTTCATGATTTTGAGGTCAAAAAAAATCACATGTGGCCTACCTTCAAAATATATGTTCTTGGTATCAAATGAAAGCTCCTTTCATGAACTATAACTGTACCAAATCTCATTAGTTTTATAGCAATCCTTCATGTCCAACCAACCCCATCAATAAAGCCTCAAAACGAATTTTCCTGAATTAATAATGTTCAATAAAATCCATTTTATTTATATAATTCTCGAATAATAATATCATTTTTCTGCTCACTTGAAGATTCTACACTTATGTTTTAGTACATGCAGTTTCATATTCATCATTAATGCCTCCAGCAGTAAAAACAATAATGCATGGTGAAAGAATGTCCATTTGAATTGTGTAGACTTTCAAACTCAAAATGTGACATGTTTACATTTTAGCGCTTTAATCATGTTAATATAAATTATTTACATTTTGAGTTACCTAATGCTCAAACTTCTCCTTTATGAGCTGAACATCTGAAGGATCTATTTCATACTGTCTTCCAGAACCTGTGGTACATGGGGGTTCTATGAGACACAGGATGTGACTAACTGGAACCCAGCAAAGGTCCTCTCTTGTAGGCCAGTGAAAGTATTTATTTGGTCCATGGGGGTGCATAAATGTTATAAGTGCATCTTCATGTTCATAAGATGCGTCTTGGATGTTCCCGATCCACCATTTGCCATCATATAGGCAACCCACATATTTGCCAGGTTCACAGCTGTCGAGTTCTCGAGTGGTAGTGGCTTGCACTTGTTCAGATTCTGAAGTTTGTGGTGTAGAATTATGTCCCACTTCAAAGAAACAGTCATCTCCTGAAACTCTCATGATTTTAAGCACCATGGACGACACAGGAATAAAGCAATGATGACCTCTTGTGTGCCTGGCACTTTTACTGCATTTGCAAACCGCTCTTCCTGGGGAAGCCTATGATACTAAACATCTTCCTTGGGTACAAATTTTTTTTTTACTCCACGTATACAATCACATCCCCATTCATAGAGCTGTCTAGGGGTAAGGATTTGGCCAGAACAAGTAGCCTGAAGGCTTGCTTTGGCCGCTTCATGTTTAATGGTCCCTCCAATGCCGTCACAGGCATTTTTCCCATGTGACGTGGCGAAAAAATACCATTCTGCTTCGATGCCATAGTCTTCTTTATGATGTAACAGATTAGAGAAGTTTTTTAAATTCTTATATTGAGACGCTGCACCATCAGAGAAATAAAACAGCTTGGACAGATCTGGACAAACATCAGATTTCACATTTGGGATTACAACATTCAGGAATGAATGTACAGCAATGGTGTTGTGTTTGAAACAATCACTAACTAGAACTACGTTGTTGATGGCACACCATCGCATATTCCCGCGCGCACTGCTTTGTCCCATTAACGCTAGGTGAAATTTTATCTTGCAAAATGGATTGACTATTCTTTTCTATTTGATGTGCTTTATGACCAAAGACTTACTGTGTTTACTAAATCAGAAGTCATTGCAAGCATGTCAACATTTCATGAAACATTAATTTAACACTGTCCAGCAATATAGAACTGTGCATCAATTTAATCATAGGAATGAACTGTGTATAATATTAATTATAATTATTCATAATCAATTAGATAAATACAGTAAATCCTGTGACTGTTTGTCACTCATGGGGGCCACATAAGTAAGTTCTTTATAAAAGAATTTACCATGTACAATGGCAAATACACATAAAAAAAATTCAGCCCCCATGACCCCACCCCCTCTGGCCCGGCCCCTCGGGGTCATATCAAAAATCCGAGTGTTGTGCACTTCCCCATACATATATCTACCATGTCCCAAAGTTTCAATTTCCTATCTCAAACGGTGGAGGAGGAGTTATTTTGACCCCCTATCTGCTAAGCACCCCCTACCCCCCCAAGCACCCTCTGATCATCATGTGTTTAAAAAAATATGTTGATAAATGTATAACTCATGAATATATTTGATTTTAAAAGCTATAAGACAATTTTTTTTATCGACCCCCATGACCCCAACCCCTCTGGCCCGGCCCTGAGGGGTCATATCAAAAATCCGAAAGTGTTGTGCACTTCGCCATACATATATACTATACTAAAAAAAATAGAATATGTTTGTACGTATGTGTGTTTGTTTGTGTGTTTGTTCGTCCTTGATAGGCGGCCGAACCGTTGGATGGAATGAGATGAAAATTGGCATGAGTGATCCTTGGGACGTGAGAACGGACATGGGGGCGGGGGGGGGGGTCAAGTTCAAGGTCAAAGGTCACGGGGTCAAGGGTTCAAGGTCACCGGGTAACTTCAATTTCATCCGATCGAGACGGGACCAACGCCATTCGACAGATAATTAAAATTAAATGACAGTTGATTGACGACATTCACTTCCGACTTCCGGTTTTCGAGTTATGACGTCATAAATTGACTAAAACGTCAATTTTTCACGTTTGTTTGTCCTTTATAGAAGGCCAAACCATTGGATAGAATGAGATGAAACTTGGCATATGTGATCCTTGGGAACAGACATAAGGGGATCAAGGTCAAGGTCAAGGACAAAGGTCACGGGGTCAAGGTCACCGGATAACATCAATTTCTCAATTTCATCCGATCGAGACGGGACCAACGCCATTCAACAGATAACTGTACCCCACATGGGCGGGTACTTTGCTCGTATCTACTATGTCCCAAAGTTTCAAGTTTCTATTGCAAATGGTGTAGGAGTTACAGGGTAAGAGACGGATGTACGGACGGACATACGGACCTCAAGGTGCCCGCAAGGCGACCGCAGGGGGGCCATAAGGCGAACGTGCGGCCAGACGGACGGTAATGAGTGGGTTCATTTTTTTTTTTTTTACCAGTTTTTTTTTCGGCTTGTCGAATTGCTACGGCGAACGTAGAAATGAAAAAAGTTGTAACTCCGCATTATAATTCCACGGCGACCCCTAGGGCCTGTAAAAGATAGCCAAATGGTGAAGGGCCACCCTGAGGCCACCGCAGAAACTCTGCGGCCGCCGCACGTTTCTATCAATTCAGAGGGCGTACGGCCGCCGTATCCTCGCCGTAGAGCAAATGTGACTTATGCCTCAATCATTAGCTTCATGTTTTGATGAATAATGCACACACATACAGAATGTGTACCTCAACATCCTGCTGTAATGCAGTGCTTAATACGCAACTGACAGATTTTGAGATGCCAATTTTGTCTTCTGGATTACTTTTTTTTAATTCAAGATACAATTCATTTAGGTTCATGAGAACCAGTCTCTTTTGTTTGTGCACCCTCTTGCCATCTTCTTTGACTGATACGTAATCTTTAGCACCTGGTAGAATTCTTGAAGTTTCATCAATTTCATAGAAATCCTTAACTTTTTAAATTGTATTTGGGCTAAGTGACTTTCCTGATTTAGGCATAGGTTCAGCCAAGATTCCCTTTTCATTTTTCAATGCTCTTGCTTGACGTACCATGTATTTTGTAACTTGAAATTCATCTGCTGAGTTTTCAATACTCCAACTTCATGGTGCCACTGTTAACAGTTGTATGCATCTCTTTCTTGATGATACCTTTAGTTTGTCCTTTACCTGAATGATCAGCTCATCCATGTCACAGCATTTGGCACAAAGACTTGATTGTGGTTTTGGTGAAATACCTTTTGCAGGTACTCCTAATGCATGTGGAATTTTCTTAGAAGCTGCTGTCTGAATTTTCTCAAGCTTTCTCTTTCCATAAGAAATTGCATCCCTTTTACTTATTTGTGTGCATTTCAATGGAGATACACCCATTTCAGTAACTGTAGAGTTTAGTTCAGTTTGTTCATCAACTAATGACATAAACTTGTCATCATCATTATCATCTGCATTATCAACTGTACATGGGACTTCTACAAACTTCTTGAAACAATTATAGCAGAGTTTCTGCCCTGGTTTAATAGGCTTTTCTCTGGGATGAATTTTTCTGTTGATTTTTTCTGCCTCAGATAATGTCAGAGTCTTCAAATGTTTCAATATTGGCTTGGTGTGAATTTTATGAGGATCTTGACATGTTCTTTGCCAATGTGCATACTTGGTTATGTAAACCTGTTCATGATAAAGACAGATTGTTCCAACATTCTTGTCAACTGGGTGGCCAATCCTTGACTGAAGGAGATTAACATCTTCAGTGTCCAGTTCCACTATTTTCTTCAATGCGTGCAACCTGCATTGCAAGAAAAATTCAGGAGTGAATAAAATGAAATGTTTATATACTAGTTGTGTCATACACATTTCCCATGCTGCATTAACAGATTCTCAATGTTTTAAGAATCAAGTAATGTAATATGGTCTTATGGCCTGGCCATACTGATGTCTGCGATGCGCTGCGATGCGCTGCGCTGCATTTTTTTCCATGCTAAACAACACCAGTGCGTTAAATCTATTTATAGCACACAGTACAAAACACCTTACAAAAAACGCAGCGCAACACAATGCAATGTCAGTGTGGCCAGGCCATTAGTCAAAATAACTTAATTTCCACTTGAAAGCTTCAAAGTTGATCCCTTCAAATGACCGTTACATCACATATTACTGAAGTTATTCAGGCACTGATAATATTGTGCAAGTTTTGTTTAGAATCCAATGACATCAAAGTAATGCACACATTAGCTCAACTACTGATTCATAAAATAAAGACAGTATAATTTAGAAAGAATCAGACATGCATTTGAAAATTGCCCTTTGGATGCATTTATTGTATGAGTAAAAACGATAAAAACCTCACCTGCAATAGGTTGTTTTATGACATTCTGTTTCTTCTTGAAGAACAGAACCAACAGTACAAGATTTTAATTGTTTTCTGCAGACCAGGTCCATCTTGTTAGTGTGCTTCTAAATTACAACTTTCAGAAACTTTTGCACACCACCCCAAGTTTAAAAATAAGCCATCCCTAGAACTAGGCGATGCTAAAAATAGATCCTGAGTCAGCTTCAGATTAAAGACTCTAGTACTTTAATTCTTTATGCTTAAAGGTGAAACATTATTGTTCAATGTTAAAAGTTTTTAAATATTAAAGCAAACAAACAAAACCATTTACTCTGGAAGTGTATTTTTACTTATTAGCATTACCGGGTACTTACAGATGGGTCAATTATTATCACCATGTTGGAGATGTGTAATGAAAAAAAAATCACCTTAATAGACATGTGAGAATTGGTTTGTGCATTGATATTTTGGTATTTAATGCCTGCAAATTTTTATTTTTAATTTGAGATTTAATTTAATTTAATCTGTGAGACAGAAATTAAATGACTTAACAGCTCACAAATGACATTGCCAATAATGAGTCAAATTCGTTTTGGGGCTTTATTGATGGGGTTGGTAGGACATGAAGGATTGCTATAAAACTAATGAGATTTGGTACAGTTATAGTACATGAAAGGAGCTTTCATTTGATACCAAGCACGTATATTTTGAAGGTAGGACACATGTGATTTTTTGGACCTGAAAATCATGAAATTTCATATTTTTCCCTTTTTGAAAGGGCCTAAAATATTTTTTTTTTAAATGCAGACACCTGGTAATTCATATTTTGGTAGATATTTTAGTATATTTTTCACACAAAAAAATTACATGGGTGACAATAAATGAAAGGTACTTTAACATGGGTCAAAGTTGCCCGTTTCAGTCGTGCTATTTTGATTTTTACCATTTTTGAAGGGTGGCTGCAGGCCTCATTTTTCTGCAATGTATCCGGCTTTATTTTTTCTTTAAAATACCATAAAAGTTGCATTAGGGGAAAAAAAAAGTCATTGCTTTATCTCAAACAGATGCCAAGAAATGGGTTGCTGAAATTGAAGGATAATTCGGGGGTCGTTTTTCTTCAACCAACCTTGACACGCTCTTGGGGTAATATCTCAAAAACTCCTTGGAATACAGAATTTGACATTTTTGACAACAATTTGACATGTTTTCTGTTCAATATTTGACCAACCCACACAAAAAAAAAAAAATCAAGAAAATCTGAGATGGTCGACCTGGAACTTTTCTGAAAATTTGTTGATTTGACACGGAATGACCTATAAAAATATGCACCAAGCGAAAAGAGATTGATGTTGGTATCTGTCGTCGTTTCATTCAAATATCTTTTCCTTTAGAGAGAAAGAATAGGAGGCACTACTTTTCAACACATGCTCACATATTTCAGTATTCTGCCAGTGGTTCTCCAGGATAGAAATCACTTGCTTTCACTCAGCACTATGTTGAAGCATTATGTAGTATTAAGAACAAACTTACATTCTACACATTTCCGTACTTGCTTGACAATTCATGCAAGTGTGTGTTATAGAGGAAGCAAAAAGTGGCTATGAAAGGGAGGATGCAAGTAGTGAGGTACCTCAGGGATCAGTACTCGGGCCATTACTATTCATTATTTACATCAATGGTTTGGATAATGGGGTAAAGAGTAAGCTTTCCAAATTTGCAAATGACACAAAGCTTGGAGGTGAGGTGGATAGCAGAGAGGGTGGTGATCAGATTCAGGAAAGTATTGATACTTGTATAGATTGGGCAAAAGATTAGAAGATGGAATTTAACCTGAGCAAGTGTAAGGTGTTGGGGATGTGGAAGAACAATGAAAATAGATGACAGGATGCAAGGGGTAATTTTGGAGCATGTCATACAGGAGGATCTGGGAGTGGTAATATATATGGGAGGTAAGCAGGCAGCACAGTGCCAGGCAGCTGTGGGTAAAGTTAATAGGGTTTTAGGTTGTATTCGGAGGGGCATCATTTATAAATCAAAAGAGGTGGTGTTAACATTGTACAGGAATTTAGTGAGGACCACATCAAGAATATTGTGTTCAGTTTTGGTCACCACAACTTGGGAAGGACATAGATTCCACAGAGAGGGTTCAGCGCAGGGCAACTAGATAGATTCTGGACCTAGCTAGACTTAGCTATGAGAAGCGGCTGAAGGAGACAGGGCTTTATACACTAGAAAAGAGGAGGTTACGAGGAGATATGATAGAGATGTTTAAAATAATGAAAGGTATAGATAAAATAAGTGCAGATGAATTGTTCAACAGAGTGGACAGGGATAGGCTTTGGCCCCTGGTCCTGAGAGTAAAGAAGAGGAGAGTTGAGATGGCAGTAAGGTTGGGGTCTTTTACTCAGAGTAGTTAATGCATGGAATGGCATCCCTGGAAAGGTAGTGGCAGCAGAAACAGTAGATAAGTTTAAATTAGAATTAGATAGGTACATAGAAGTTATGGAGATAGAGGGGTTGGGATGTTGGCAGAACTTTTCGGTGGCTTGAGCATTTATGGGTCATTGTGTGCATGTGTACAGAGTGCTGTTGGTGGGGGTCTCATCAAAGGGTGTTGTGTGGTTGATGTTGTGTGTTTTTTCACCAAGCCATGCCCCCTCCCCTGAGGAGAAAAAATAGAAAAATTTAATAAAAAATAAAATAAAATAAAAAAGAAAAATACATAAATAAATAAATACAAATACAAACAAAAAGACTATTTAAAAAAAAAAATTGCATTTTTTTTCCTTGGATCTTGTGTTGATAAATTAGTGTAATTTTGATGTCGTGCGGGCATGATGGGCTGAATGGGCCTCCACCTGTCTGATTTCCTTGTATATTGTTAAATAGCAGAGGTTCCTGGCCTTTCCTGGTCTATTTTTTTTTTGATGAAACTTTTTTTTTTTTTTTGATCGTCAATTCATAAATGATGAATAATAATGAAACTGATCATTACTGAAACAGCTGTGTGAAATCCATGCCAATTCAACCACATGATGCACCTCTTACCCAAATTGACCTGTGAAGTGAGAACACATCCTGTTTTGATCATCATCATGTCAGAACAGGTGGCACTTCACATGAACACACTAACACTGGTAAATATTACTTCCAATACTGCCATTTACAATTTGAAGACTAATGACTTCTTATGAAATCCACTGCCTTATTTTGGAAAGGCTTCCACTTTCCAGGGAAAAAACAAAACAAAAACACCAGTACTGATGACCAAAAGCCATTGGATAAGTGATGGGGAACAGAGAGCAGAAGCCTGAGCATTGCAAAGCAGGAATTTGGAGCTGAAATTAAAATTGACTACAGTGAAGTCAATGGTGCACCATTGCAAATCCCCATGCTATCCACCTAAAGCAAGTTTGAAAGATGGCATAAAATTATACCAGAATTGGCCCAATATCAAATTTTGAGTTGAAAATGTTTTTCTCCATTTTTACTAATGTGATGCGAAGTCCCCACCCCCTGGGGCATGAACCAGGGGTCAAATAAAAAAAAATGAAAAAAATAATAAAATGAAAAAGAACCTTCCATATTTCGTGCATCCCCCAATGTTGATTGCAAGTACAAAGTTTCATTTATAAATATTTTAAAATGTGCCTGTAATTGCAATTTTGGTATCTGACCTTTTAACCCCGTCCCAGCAGGCAGGGCTAAAAATGATGCTGCCCTTGCCCCTTTTTGCCATGTTGTGACCATGACTACCAAGTGTGGTGAATTTCTGCACAAACATTTAGGAGGCAATAGTATGAGACAGACAGACAGACAGACAGAGCCAATTACAATATCCCACTGTTTTTTTTTTTCAAAAATTGTGAGGATAAAAAAAAACAACAACAAACCTGAAGTTGAAGCATTGTTTCCGATGAGGAAAATGACTACAGCTTTGAAGCAAAAGGTTACAAGCATTACCTGAAGGGTAGCTAGAGTAGGAGAGTGAAGAGATAAAGAACTGAATGGTAGTGAATCAAATAAAGGCTCGGGACATTAAAGCTGATCGTAGATAAACATTCTTTAGTGGTATGAGTAATATATTTACATCATTATATTCATAATTTTTTTCGGGACCAAATGGTCTTAAAATCAGGGATGCTCAACAAGTAGTGATTGATGAGTCAAACAGCAGAAGCAGTAAGACCTGCAATGTGGCCCTGAACCCAATTGCAGTGCAGTGAAGGAAGCAACGCACCCCATGAGAACGATGCAGCAATGATGCAGGAAGCATCAGGAAGTACAGCGTCGGAGTTGCAGACAGTAGGAAGCGGCGAGGCATGCGTGCAGAAAGCAGGCATAGATTGAAAAGAGGGAGAGGTAGGGGGGTAGGAAGAGTGGATGTAAATGAGGCTGTTAGCTTGGCAATGAGTCAGAAATCCTGAGCAACCACCAACAATGACAATGACAAAGAAATAGTTTTAATTAAAAATATGTTGATTGGGTTAAACAAATTGACAATTGTTGATTTCTCCTGAAAAATACGGCAAATACGACCATGATATAGTAGTACCAATTTCCAAGAGGAAGGCACAGAAAAAAAAAAAAAAACTAAATACCCGTGGCCAGTCCCGTGTTCCCCCGAGTGAATGTATAAGGTGTATTTGTTAAGTCAACATGGTACTGGGGGCATGTTGTTTATTACCCCACGTGCACGAAGCAAAAAACGCAGTTGAGCAGTTGGTTCCAGGGCTGGTGCAAGGGCGTTAGGTGCCTGAAGCAAACTTTCAGCGTTATGCCCCTCCCTTCCCCCCCCCCTCCCCCCAAACACCCAATTAACTTTTGAAAATGCATATTGTGCATTAGTATGAATAAAATGTGTGCATTTATAATTACAGATTTATTTTACATGAACAATGTGAATCTGATACTGATTGTGTATTCTCATTGCTCGACACTTTTAATAACACAGGGTGAGGCAGAGAAACGGCTGATTTAAAAAAAAAAAAACTCAGCAATTAAATAAACATTTTGTAATTACCAAATTACAAATATGCCATCTTAAAGTACACATCGCGCCATTTATTTCGTGAAGATCACACCCTCGAGGTGACCTCCTTCTCTACACAGGCATTCCATTCCTCTAGTCTTCCAGGCATGTTTCACATGACATGGCGCAGCATTTTCAAAGAAATTCCAGCAATTTTTGGACGGTATGATATAAATGGCATGCTGTGGACAAGAGGATGTCAGGTGATGTAACAGGGTGACATAGTGGGGGACATGTAGTTTTCCCGCAACACAAGCACCCAGAAAATTGGTTTTTAAAATCTCGTTTCTCTGCCCCACACTGTATATATACACTCAAAGAAATTCACATTTTGTGTAATATGGATCACGTGATGTTATATTATGTGTTGTTTCTGCAACAAAGTTGATCATGGGAATTTATAATTTCACTTCGCGTGCTTGCCGTTTACCAAATGTATAAACAAGTCCCTTCAAGTGAATGTTTTGTGTAATTTCATGTTCTATCGACGAGGTGGATAACCCAAGAGTTTGTTGCATCATTGAGGAACGGATGCATGGTTTGATCAACTTCAGCATGGGAAAGATTCGCTCATTGTTGGCTATAGAAATAGGGAGGGTGAAGAGGATGTGAAGAGTAATACATGTGTTGGGAGATTATCTGTGAGCTTATTTCTACAAAGTTGAAAACATCTTGTGGTCGTGCCAAATTCGGAAGTTGTGATGCAATGGCTGGCAATTCATTCGCTGTCCTCATTCGACTCTTACATCAAAATGTCATCTGCCGATTTGTCTCTGTCTCTCTCTCCACCAGATAACTCCACCCCTTCGCTATTTTTACCTGTCCAGGTCCACCAGAGCACCACGTGGTTGTTGTTGTTGTGATTCTTGGTGGGGGTCAATTTTGGAAATGTCCACGAGGGTGGTCCAAAAAATAAAAACTTCGAAATACATTGCTCCACAAGCCTGCCCTTGTTCCATGTGGATAACTGATTACACATCTAAAATTTTGGCTCAATTAAACAATAAAAGGGTAACTTAAATATTTGATTTCTTCTTTCGTGTCTGCACTCTTTTCAGTATTATCCAGAACGAATAGTAAGAAACAAGTCAAATCATGTAATACATTCAATCCAGAACTGGAAACATCATAACCCAAAGCTAATATTGTAGAAAACAAACGAAATCATGTAATGTGTGTGAATCAAAACGGAAAAAAAAAGATCGAATTCCTCGCAGGCCATAAAATTCCAACATTTTAAGCAACCTCTAAATATTCTCCGATTCACTCAAAATTTGGCGTGAATGTTTCCTGTTTCTAATGGAATGAGAGCAGCCATGTGGAACATGAATTCTGTAACTAATTTATTTTACCATGTCGACATGGACCACCCTAATGTGCACCCATTGGTGAGACAGCTGCCGGATCCCACCCATATTTGTCGCTTGACTCCACCCACCATTAATTGAGTCAAAATAAGCCAAAATGGGGACAAACCTCACACTAATTGCAAGAAAAATGAAACCACTTGTTTTATGTTCCTCTAGCTCTACCTTATCAATGACTAAAAATTCCAAGTAAATGAAGGTATGGAACATGGTGAGTTTTGTAACACCATCACCCACATCATGAGTAGAAAGGCTGCTTCAAGAGCACTTCGTGAGCTCAGCAAAATAGTTGTATGAAGTACTTGGAGTTGATTCTGAGCAAGGTGATGATGTAGAAAAGGCCAGAGAGGAGATAGAAGATGAAAATGATGATGATTCTGAAGATGACAATGGAAATGATGATGGTTTTGGTGACACCAGTAGCAGTATTCCCACTGATCCAGAGGTTCCGATTGCCGATTCCGAGCTTCCCCACCCATTTCTGAAGGAACTTACCAGACTCTATGACCAGCTTTTGGCAGGCGAGATTTCCCTGGAAGATGTTGAATCATCCCCTACCTTGGCTTCCATCAAGGAGATGATGGATGAAAAGGCAAGCCTTGTGACTGAAAGGACAAGTCGGTTATGGTTCATGTATATGAAGATGATTGCCATTGTTCGAAAGTTCATTACCTCTGAAAGAACAAGCAAATGGCATCTACACTTAGAGGCAATGAATGACATGCTTCCTTACCTTGCAGCAGCAGGCCACAGTTTGTACACAAAATCTATCCACATCGACTTACAGAAGATGTCTGATATGCATGCCACAAACCCTAGTGTGTACAAACATTTTATGAATGGACTACATGCTGTTAGAAGGTCAGATAGGTATTGGGCTGGTCTATCCCCAGATCTGGTGATAGAGCAAGTTTTAATGCGCAGTCTAAAGACAATGGACGGACTGACGAGGGGAAGGGGAATGACGGAGACGCAAAGAATCGTTTGTGCTTTATCAAGACCAGTTTGTGGAGAAGTCAACAATGCAATGCAGAGATTGACTTCTGTTGGATATACCACAAGCGAGCAACATAAGGACCTTTCCATGGCACGTAAGAAGAGGGATGCCAATGATGTGAACAAGTTACTCGCATTCATTGAGGACAAGTCTCCTTTTGGAAATGCTGAAACTCTCAGAAATATAGTAAATGGTGTTGTTGCAACAGACAATGTGAATGTCGACAGAGTAGAGGATATTGGCAGTAAAATCTTAGGGGACATGGAGGGAAAACAAGTTTTTAAGTACACATTTAAGAAGAAAGACCAGGCAGTCACAATGGATTTGAAGTCCAAAATCTCCATCGATGGTGAGGATGTTAGCATTGATCCTCTTCTCCTGTTTCAGAGGCTTGTGATGGTCAGCACACAGAAGGAAAGTATTCAGGATGCATTTGGCTATGAACTCTGTGGCTATCCCCTGCTCTGTTTGAAAAAAGGAACGAACTCTTGAAAGCTAATAAGCCAGCGCTTGCTAACGCTCGATGGGACATTGCTGGGGAAACTTCTGATGAACAGATGCACATGGAGATTGCAACATTCCAATTTGTCCTTGATGGTGGAGCTCTTCTGCACAAGATACCATGGGAAACTGGGAAGACATACAATGCTATCTGCCAAAATTATGTTGCTCATGTTATAAGGTATGGAAACCCAGTCATCGTGTTTGATGGTTACCAGAGTGGTCAAACTCCAAAGAATGGGACTCACAGAAGACGCATTGGTACCAAGCAGGCCCAAGGAGTTCAGTTTCATGAAAACATGCCTCTTCAAATGAAAAAAGGATGAATTCCTGTTAAACAAAGAGAATAAGCAACGTTTCATAAATCTCCTTGGAAAGCATCGTGAAATGGCCGGCTGTGATGGTCATCATGCAAAAGGAGAGGCTGATCTTTTGATAGTGAAGACGGCACTGGTAGTGGCCAAGAAAGGTCGGACCATACTGGTTGGCAGCGACACAGATCTCCTGGTTTTGCTTATCCATTACACAACTAAGAAGCACAAGAATATATACTTCCAGCCCCAGGCTAAAGCAGGTTCTCCCATCCAATACCTTGATATCAAGAAGCTGCAAAAGACTCTCGGCGAGAAAGTTTGCAGAAACATCTTGTTTCTTCATGCTGTTCTCGGATGTGATACTACTTCAAGGTTGTTTGGTCATGGAAAAGCTGTAGTTCTTTCATTGGCAAAGAACAGCCCATCTTTTGTCAAGGCAGCTGAAGTTTTCATCGATCCGGGAAGATCAAACGAAGGAATTGCAGAAGCAGGTGAAAAAGCTCTGATGTGCATATACAAAGCAAATCCCAGGGTCACAAGGAACTTGGACATACTTCGCCATCAAAAGTACCTTGAACTTCTGGCCACCAAAAAACAAGTGGTCCAACCAAAATCCCTACCTCCAACTCGGGCAGCTGCCAAGTATCACTCCTTGCGCGTATATCATCAGGTGCAGACATGGAAAGGAGAAGAACTTAATTCAGAGACATGGGGTTGGAGGGGGCGAGGAGAAACATTATTTCCATTGGCAAGTGACTTGGATTTCGCACCAGAAGAACTGTGAAAAGTAGTTAGATGCCACTGCAAATCTGGCTGCCAAACCAAGCACTGCGGGTGTCGGCAACAAGGACTGTCCTGTATTCCAGCATGTGGGGAATGCAGAGGTGTATGTGAGAACCTGAGTAACCAAGGTAACAAGATGACTGATGATACTTTTGAATGTTTGCAACAATGCCGAGTAATGAAAAGGTATCCTTATCTAAATTAGGCCCGATCTATGTGCGTGTGTGGGGTGGGGGGGGGGCAGACTGGTCCTCAGTTTGACCATGGGCATGGTTTGAAGGACATTTAAATATCAAATGTGACCTAAACAATAAATATTAAAAGTAAAATTCAACGTAGATGATTGAAGTTTGACCTATCCTAGTGTTTGTAACCTATGACCTAATTTTGCCAGGTCCCTATATATGCCAGATTTTGGACACCCCCAGAAATCTATGTTCTACACCAGGAACTTCTTGGAATTTTTAATATGTTATTACATGTACTTAAAAAAGACAAATAAAAGTGGTTTCATTTTTCTTGCAATTAGTGTGACCTCCAACCTTATTTTGACCGGACTACATGGCACCCAGACAAAATAATATAGCCACCATCTGGCGGATTCACTGGTGCCCGCAGCTGACAATTGGACTTCCGGTTCCAGGTTTGGAGCGTCGAGAGGTCTCCTGAGGGGCTCTCTGCATGACACGCTCTCTGCAGAGAGCTGACGATCTCAAAGTTAAGTTTCTGGTCGTTATTTGTCCCGTTTTAACTGTTTATTTTTCTCACCTACATGTTACTGTGTGTTCCTAGTTCGGTTTTGTTTCAAAAATCATGCTATTTTGTGAGTTTTTGTCGACGTTGTCTTTCTGGGTGTTTGAGGCCTAGGCTTGAGGCTTGAGGCCTTGGCTTGAGGCCAACCGGTTCCCCTCGGTGTACGATTGTTAGTTGTTTTTTCTCCCCATTACCTTCAATTTCTATCTTCCCTACTTTCCTTACGTCCCCCATTTCTCCCAACTAATCTCTCTATTTCTTATCTTAAAAAAAATAAAAATAAAAATAAAAAAACGCTACCTTTCTCCTGATTCTGCTTCTTTTTCTTCTTCATCGCATCTTCTTCTTCCTCCTCTTTCTTCCTCAATTTTTTCTACAACACTTCCATAACCTAATCTGTTGAAAACTCTCTCAAACAATAATAATAACAAAAACGATATCATATAATGCTTCATCTTCCTCTCTCACACATGTGGTACTCTTTACTGTTTCATAATGCACTACTCTTCTGCTATTTTAACAGACTGTTCTCATTTTGACCTCTCCTTCATTCCTTGGCTAAAAAATGCAACTGTTACAGCGTTTCTACTCTCCATTCTCTGAATTCGCCTTTATTGCATCCATCAAGAATTGTGTTAAATCGCATCTCTGACCTAAAACGTAAAAAAACCTCCCAGTTTGCTATGAATGTTTGGTTTCCATCAACCATTCTTTTTTTCCAACTTCAGTGCCAACTCACCTCTCTCACCCCTCACTCTCACTCTCAAAGCAACCATCCCACTCTTCTCCCGACAAGCCTCCCTCTCACCTCTCTCAGAAATTCCCCCGCTCACCTTTGTTCCACCTTTCATCCCCCTCACTCATCCTTCTCAAAGTTGCCCCCCTCTCATCCACAAAGCTGCCTCCCTCCACTGCCCTCTCACCTCCATCTCTTCACTCCACCTCCTCAAATCCTCAACTGCCTTCTTCCCCCTTTCTTGTCCCCCCCCCAACCCCTGCACCCAAAGCCTCCTCCCCTACCTCTTCATTAAAAGTGTGGACCTCAAATATCCGGGGCCTTCGCTCAAACCATTCACATCTTTCCATACAGGTTGCCACTGACAAACCAGACATAATCTGCCCAACAGAAACTTTCCTCCCCCAAGACGTGTCTGACTCCCAAGTATCTCTCCCTGGTTATTCCCTCCTCCAGTATGACAGACCTGAGCCTCGTCCTGGTGGAGGAGTTGCTCTCTTCATCAAAGACTCTATTCCTCACTCTCCATGCACTGCTCTCACTCCCCCACACCTCCAGGAATACCTCTGGCTACGGCTTCCCCTCCACTCCCCACCTCATGTTTATATGTGTACTGTACCGTCCACTGAACAATGATGAATCCATCCACACCTGACTATCCGAAAACATGGACCGTCTTCTATCTTCTCATCCAAACTCTCTTCCTCTTATGCGGTGACTTCAATTGTCATCATGCCAGTTGGATAGGTGTGGGTACCTCTCTCACCTGCCATGGCACCTCAGCAAAAGCTTTCTGCGACTCATTGGGACTGACTCAATCGGTCAACATCCCGACCCGGATCTCAACCAATGGTGTTATATACGTCATCTCCATCTCTTCTGGATCTGAATTGACAAATTTCCCTGACAATATCTGCTGCTCTTCCTCCACTCCAATCGGTTCTTCTGACCACGTCCTTGTCAAAGTGGACATCTCTCTGGCTATTATCAGAGAACCACTTCACTGCCGTCGAGTCTGGCATTTCACTCAAGAGGACTGGTAGGATCTCCAAGCAGCCATCAAACTTATAGACTGGTCTCCTATCACAACTTTCTCAAACATCAACTCATCCTGGGAATTCTTTCAAAGAAACTTGCTCTCCCTCATGCACAGATTTATCCCCTCTCGTCTTCAGTTGTCCTACCCTTCCTCCCGCCCTTGGTTTACTGAAGCTCGTGGCGAGGCAGTTGTCCTGAAACAACTTGCTTTTGCCTCATGGAAAGCAAACCCAACTGAGGGCAATCTCAGTTCCTTCCAGAAAGCTCGGAACAAGTGTGTATCTACCCTCAGGAGAGCCAGAAAACAACATCTTTCTTATCTCAAGTCTGAACTCTCAAACCTCTCTCCCTCCTCAAAATCCCAGTGGCGTCAAATCAAATCTGTTTCTGGTGTATGTTCCCCCTCCATCCCCTCCCATACCTCAAATGACCGCACTGCTGATACCGCACGTGAAAAAGATGAATGCCTTAACTCGGTGTTTGCAGCTAAATCTTGTGTCCAAAACCCATCACTTTCTCTACCCACCTTACCCAGTCACACCCAACTGTCCCTGGACTCTGTATCCTTTTCTCCTGACAAGGTGGAGAGCTTGCTGTCAAACCTCGACTCAGATTCTGCAACCGGTCCAGACGGCATCAGCCCACGTATCCACAAAGTTTGCTCTTCTGCTCTTGCTCACCCTCTCTCTGTTCTATTCACCCTCTCATTTACTCAAGGTCATCTGCCATCCACTTGGAAATCAGCAAACATTACTGCCCTGCATAAAAAAGGTGCAAAAACAGATCCCTGCAACGACAGACCAATCAGCCTTCGCCCAATCATCAGCAAGGTTATGCAATCCATCATCGGTTCAGACATGAAATCCTTCCTCTTCTCCAATGGCTTGATTTCCGATCATCAATTTGGTTTCAGACCAGGTCACTCTACCCTGGATATGCTGCTTCTGCTCTCCCAACAATGGATGGAGGTCCTCAATGCCAGACAGGAAATCCGAGCCGTATCCCTGGACATATCACGTGCTTTTGACACAGTCTGGCAACCTGCCATACTCACCAAACTCTCTTCCCATGGTATCCAAGACATCTCCACTCATGGCTCGCAGACTTCCTCTCCTGTCGCAGTAAACGTGAGGCCCTAAATGGAGTTCTTTCATCCCCTCTTCCTGTCCAGGCTGGAGTTCCTCAAGGTAGTGTTCTGGGCCCTGTTCTTTTTCTGGTTTTCATCAATGATCTCTCTGACTCTCTGGAAAATCCTCTATATCTCTTTGCTGATGACTCCACCCTCTGCCGTACCATCGGTCATCCCTCAGACAGGCAAGCAGCAGCTTCTTCGCTCACTGCAGATCTGGATAAAATCACAAACTGGTCCAACATGTGGAACATGTCTTTCAATCCAGACAAATCTCACACTCTCACTATGTCTCTTGGAAAGGACAGTTTAGAAAACCCCCCCATCCACTTTCTAAACAATCCTCTGGAAGAAGTCCTTTCTTTCAAGCTTCTGGGTCTCACTATCTGCCATGACCTTTCCTGGGAAAGCCACATTTCAAACCTCGTCTCCAAAGCCAGTCGCCGACTGGGAATCCTCCGTCGTGCAAAGTCCTTCCTTGGCCCTCCTGAGCTCCTGACCACTTACAAAGCTTTTGTTCGTTGCCTGATGGAGTATTGTTCTCCCCTCTGTGCTGGTGCTCCTGCCTCCAACCTTTCTCGCCTTCACGCTGTAGAAACCAGGGCATTTCGGATCATCGGCATCTCCCGCAATGAGGCTGAGTCTTTGGGCCTCTCACTCAATCACCGCAGGTTGGTCGGTGGTCTTTCTGTATTCTACCATCTCCTCTCCAGCCTTGCCCCCCCCCTCTGCTCTCTCTGCGATTTGTCCCCACCACATTTCCACAGGGCGTTCAAGGTCCGCCAACAACCCCCTTCTTGTAAAACTACCAAAATCATGAATCACTGCTCACCTTCACTCTTTCATTCCTCTTTTTTCCCGCCTTTGGAATAAACTCCCTCACTCTATTCTTTCCCATTTTTCCCTCCAGGCTTTCAAAACAGCTGTTCACCACCACCTCTTATCATCACCCATCCAAATCCTCGATGTTTTCTACCCCTGATAATTCACCCAAGCCCACTTCCTTCAAATTCCCTGCTTTCCTTCCTCAATGTCCCTGTAATGTCCATCTTCTAGTCCCCATGTTCCCCATCCCATCCCTCTCCCTTCCACAGATCTCCTAATGTGTCTGTTCCCCACTCTTTTGTCCCTCCCACTTCCACCCTCTTGTCTCATGCCCCCTTGCTGTGCGTTCGTTGTGTGTTCGCTCTCACACAAGCCTCGACAAGGTATACAAAAAATAAAAAAACAGCTCATATAAAGCAAAACACAAACAGTCTGCTTGTTTACTTGTGTAATCTCATGAACCGTTCTTTCATTAATTTTTTTTTTTCCGCCCTAAATTTTGCCGCTCGAGGTGACCGCCCAGTTTACCTAATGGTTGCACCAACCTTGGTTGGTTCACGTTGTTTGTCTGTCAGTCTATGGATAAGGAACGATGTCATTTCAATTGAATCGGACATTTTGAACACTGTAGATTGGAGAACAATCAATCAAAACATGAATCTGCAGTTTAGCAGAATGTTGGCTCTGAATTTGACAAATTGCATGGAATCTCGTCCCAATCGCGCATATGCACAAAGCAGTGAGGTAATTTTAAGCGGTGTAGCCCCTTCAATATTTGGAATGTCCTTCCATCAAAATAATTTTATTAAGTGGTGCAAATGCTGAATTGACAAAAGGGGGAGCTCAAGCAGTCAAACATGATTGAAAATTATTCCAAACAGGAAACTTACTGTTTTTAGGGAAATCCTAAAGGACACAAACAACAGCCATGGATAATTAATTCAATGTGTTAAATAAGGTGGTGTCAAAGACCAGCCAACAACAATAAACTTCCGGAAAAAAATATTTCCGACAACCTTTAAAATCTATATTTTATTTCAACTGAATTATATACAGTACTTAAACACTTGAACACAACTCACCTTCTTATCACTTCCAAAGACCTCCAGTTTCGCAGTACTTGGACAAAATATGATGTCATCTCGACCAATCGAATGTGCTGCTCGTGCTCTCAGCGTTGGGGAATATCGACATTCAGACAAAATGAAAATGACAACTCGAAGGAAATATAGATTGTGCTCAGAAACGCAAAGCAAGAGTTTAAAAGACCTTTCCCATTTCCTTTTTCTCAAGACTGTACGTGGCAAAGTATTCAATGAACTCTGTAGTTTACTTCTTTGTCTGTGATTGCTGCTGTGTGGCCATGGCTATGCTTTTCTCTCTTTTCCCCATTTCCTATGTAATAAACACGGTTTTTGATGATGCCTTGTGTGGTCCTTGGGAGTGGGCTCCATAGCGCTTTGAGAATTGAATTATTAATTCGTTGAACGGGCAGATTGGGTCCACGCATACTTACCCCGAGTGTGGAGTGTCGACCAGCTAAGCTCAGCTATTTCTGTCAATGCTTACACCATGGTCCATCATTGCGTTCGGAGGCACTGATTCACACCAAATTAACTCAGCGGACACAGAGACCATTTCATCCCATACCCACCAGGCGGCGTGATGGTTGTGTGCGCGCGCGCGCACGCACGCACGCACGCACGCACGCACGCACGCACGCACGCACGCACGCACGCACGCACGCACGCACGCACGCACACACACACACACACACACACACACACACACACACACACACATCGACGGTCAACCGCAACACGATGTATAACTATACGTACATACAGCTACGTGGAAGGGGTCAAGGGGGTATCCAAGCATTGCAAGGATGTGGTAAGAATAGCTTGGACAATGTGTTCCAGTAACTTAGATTTACACTTTTATCAGGGATGTTTGGAGGTAATTTGTATGGCAAGGATTGTACGATTGTTTAATGTAAAACCTTTTGACAGGTGAGGAAGCGTGGAGGAATTGAACACAAAAGCACAACTGTGACCGACCAACCACACACATGCACGCACACTTGTCCCTTGTACATTTTCAAACCTCTGGGCTAAATTTTCCCAAAATTTGCTGTACCGCATTAATTCCACACACAGAGGGTCACCCTCACAGTAATAATTTTTAAAAAAGAACAATTTTCAATTCTAAAACAAAATGATGCAAAAACAAGAAATAACGGTGCCTTTAAGAGCCTCATGTTGTCTTGGGGCCGAAAGCGCGTGTACAGTCCAAGCTCCACTCCTCTCCTCATCCAGGCATGGCAGCGACACGTCACCATTGGATGATCACATGTAGGTTCAAATAAAATACTCATACTAAAATCTAAATAACCCGATCTTTGTCGGGTGATCCAACTTGTTAAGCATAATCTCCATCGTTTTCAATGCACTTGGTCCAGCAATCAACCAGCTTGATGAAACCCAGCACAGAAGCTTCCTTCTGAACACAGTCAACATGGCTCTGTTAACCTCTTCAGGGGTTAACTGCAAATTTTTCATCTTAGAGTGGATAAGGAATGATAAGTGAATGCATGCATTCCATAATACAATGCATTTCCATAATGCATGCATTCATGACTGACATATGTGGTGAATGCTACTCTCAAAAAGTGAAATAACCGCAGTACCTTGTTTGTTTTCTCCCTGAAACAGGAATAATTTTGGGGGTCTTTACTCCCTCAACATCCATCTCATTCACCGAATGCTCCACTACTCAAACAATATTGATGGAAAAAAAATCCTTGAAATAATACAACACCAAAACCAAAGCTACCCATCAACACTGGAGACTCATTTCTTGAAGCATCACCCCAGGATGCACAAATGTACATACATTCCTCAGCTACTCCCATAATTAGATACTTGTACTGCAAGATACATAGTGCAAGATATTTGTACTAATTAGATATGATGCATCATTATTAGAAATGAAAGTTGGTTGTGCTATTGTTTAGTGTTGATTGTGCAATTATAAAGTTGTCTGATGTCCTACCGGGAAGGGTACAGCTCCCTCCTGTATCACAAACCCCTCGATCACGTGCGTCAGAATCTGCGGCTTTACCACCGCCTGGGGAGGTCTGGAGGCCTCAGCTCCAGAACCACCACGAAGTCCCCATGCTCCTCCGCTGGGGGCTGTACCTCCAGATTCTATCACTGTGGGCACAGCTTCTGTCTCCATGACATCTGCAGCTTCCTGATAGTTGATTCGGGGAGCCTTGGCTTTGGCTTGGTGGAAGAAAAAGACAGTAGCAGAGTAAAAGGGAATCACAACAACCAACAAAAGCAAACTTTTTTGTATGTTTAACAGCTGCAGCCAATTCCTACAATAAGAATGGCCTTAAACATCTGACTCAACCTATTTTGTAATGAAGCCAAAAAATTTATTTCCAAAGCAAATTAATGTTTTAATTTCAAGCCTTAAGGTCTTACATTTGTATTCCACAACAAAAATGACAGCTGAGCTTACGCCTTCTTTCATCGACTTTCACTTGGCCAAAGATAATTATCACCAAAATCGGTCAGAGGAGTGATTAAAATCTACCGTGAATTTAATCAGCTGATCAATAATCTGCCACCGAGACCAGCAAGGCATTTTAAAGGATGTTTGTTAGTCTATTGATAGACCAACAAACATCTTAAAACACATGCCAAATGATACTCATCCACTTTTAAAGATCCTGTACTCCTTTGGACACACGTGTCGACATTGTCTGGAGAGTGTTGGAGACTAAATAAAAAGCATCTCATATCAACCACCATACCAAACTGCATTGTCAAAGGGTCACAGATTAATATTTATAAAAATCCAGGATACATGTAAACAAAAATTGAGTAATGTCGGTCATATTGATAGGTTGGACGAAACGGCCACTTTGTACATTTCAATTTCCCACCACGTTCTCGCAAATGATCTGATTAACATCCCAACAGCATTTGGATGAAGGAGGAGGCAGATAGTGACAAGTATTTTTGTCGCAAACATATATATATATATATACAGGGATAACCGAGCGGAGTTATCGTCGACCTTGACGGTTCCGATTAATTACCGGGATGTTGAAACCCACTACGAATCCCTTACATGATGCAAGATGGAGATTCAATAAAAGGAAGGAGACGAAGCAAAGCGGGAAACAGTTCAACAAGCAATGCACATTTATTACGGAAACACAGAAGGCATGTATATAACAGTCAAGACAAGATGCAACAAAAGCAAATGCAATACGACCGAATAAAAGGGCAATTATTTACAACACTTGTACAGTTCTACTTGTCGGGACTCGGCACCACATCACTCATACAAAAAGCAAAGGAAAGAAAGCCACCCTCACAGGCAAGGAGGCAGACAGGTTCGTGGACCAAATGTGCATGGATCCTGGAGGAGCGGCCAGGTCCACGAGACCGAGAAGGTCTTACCCGCGTCCTCGTGACGCGATGGCGGGCAAGCCGCAATGTTCGTGCAGCTGCGCCCCGACTCCGTGCCCTTGGCATGGTCGGCGAGCCCTCTCCGGCGTGCTCCGCGCAAGCAGTTTTGTTGGCGCCACCTTTAGGGTGGGGGAGGAACGCCCCCCCCCGGCACTATCTCAGCACGGATGGGGGGGGGGTGGGGAAATTGCTGATGCTCAGGGAGAGGGGAATGGCTGGCTGGCTTGGACCCCGCAACGAGACGAGCGACCCCCACACCGCAACCTCGTTGCGACCGCCGTCTTCACTGGACTCGAACTTGAACTCTTTACTTGCCCCGACCAGCCGCCTGCAACTCAACCGCGTGAATTCCGCGAGTCGCCTTATGCTTGCGTCTTTATAGGCCACAGGAGGAGCCTATATGCAAATTTCAGGATCAAAACGCGATTGGAGGCGGGGCCACGCCACCCTCTGTTCAGCCATTAGTGCGGAAAAAAGGGGGCGTGAACCTCTTTTGATCCGAATTCCTCTTGAAAAGAATCCACGTTCATCGCGCTTGGAGGCGGAGCCATACCGCCCGACGCTTGCCCATTGGACGGAGAAAAAGGGGGCGTGAAGCCTTCCTGATCCGAATTTCTCCCTCGGAAAGGCCGCCATTCGCGCTCGCGGCTCGATGCGTTCGGCACCAATCGCCGAACGGGCCCTGGACAGCACGACGTTTGGTGTTGACTGGTGGTGTGGTCGATGGTTGGAGAAGGAGATAGGCGAAGGTGGTGGGGGGTTTTCTGTGGTGGTTTGGTGGTTGGCGGGCGTCGTTTGGGAATGGCGGTGAAGCGATGTTTGCGGGATGGAGTTGTGAAGGTAACGGTAGTGGCTATTTGCGTTGTTGGCGGCTTAATGGTCAAAATAACAATAGAGAAAGAAAAATGGCTGACTCAAAGCGTCGCAGCCCGGATGAATCACACATATTCCCTCTATACAATGGGTTTGGGCTAACTACACATGAACTTACCGATATATCTCACCTGAGGACTCTTTATAGTGTAATGCGAATTTCCACAACCGTAACAATATATATATATATATATATATATATATATATATATATATATATATATATATATATATATATATATATAAATACATATACACACACACACATACACATACACACACAGGGTGAGTCAGAAGGAGCGCCCGATTTCTGTCAGTTAATTGTTTGTTTGCCATTTGTATTACAGTGTATAAGAAGGTAGAAATAAATGAATGATATGTTTATCTAACCATTTATTAAAGAAAAAATTATTATGGAACTGTACCAAGCTGTTTTACTTGCAATTTTCAAAGTGCCCTCCCTCGTGATCTATAGACAATTGCAGCCGAGCAGGCACAGAGCGGCACACAGGTCTGCAGAGTTAAATATAAATTTCCTCAAACTTTGCAGTGATTTGAGCCTTCAATTCCTGAATGGTACGAGGCTTTTCACGATAAACAAGGTCTTTGATGAGCCCCCAAAGAAAGAAATCTGGAGGTGTAATGTCTGGGGAGCATGCCGGCCACTCGATCGGACCGCGGCGGCCAATCCACTTTCTGGAAAACTTTCATCAAGCCACTGACGAACATAACGTCCAAAATGAGGTGGAGCTCCATCATGCTGGAAATAAGTCCTGATCTTGTACCCTGGGCCAAAAGAAGGTTTGCAGCATATCCAGGTAAATTTCTGCAGTGACAGATCCCTCAAAGAAAAACGGTTCAATTATCCCTAATGGAGATATGGCTGCCCAAACTATCACTCCAGGTAAATTTACCTCCTTCTCAACTGTCACTCTTGGGTTATTTGCAGCCCAGTAGACACAATTGTGTCTGTTAATTGTGCCATTAAGCTTAAAACATGCCTCATCTGACCACCAGATGTTGTCTCGCATTGTGTCCTCTTCGTGAAGTTTAGCTAAGAACTCTTCGCAAAATTGAAGATGGTGGTCGTCATCTCCATCATGAAGAGCATGCAGTAAGCGTGGAGTGTAAGGTTTCCATTTTTTCTGGTGAAGGATACGGATAACACTTGATTGGCTCACTTCCAACGCTGCAGATAAACGGCGAGTTGACTTTTGCGGACTTTGTTCCAGTCTTCTGATGGCTTCTTCAGTCTTAGCTACATTCGTTGCCGTTTTCGGACGACCGGACTTCTTTCAGTGGCTTCCGACCCTATTGCTTCAAATTTCTCGACAATCAATCGTATGTTTCTTCCCTGAGGTGGGTTAATATCGAATTCCTGTGCCAAACGGCGTGCCGCCATCGTTGGTTGTTCATTACATTTGTAGTAATGTTTCACGGCCGCAATGCGCTGATTCATTGAAAGGTAATTCATGGTTAAATTTGGTGCAAATTCAGTAACTTTCCAAACTCGCAGCAATAACCTGCAAAACAAAATCAAAAATAAATAAATTACGAAAATTAATAAACTGCAAGACAATTATTAACAACATGACTTCCCAGAAAGAATCTGACAGCCGAAAAAACATAAATCGGGCACTACTTTTGACTCACCCTGTATATGTGTATATATATATATATATATATATATATATATATATATATATATACATATACATATATATATATATATATATATATATATATATATATATACATATACATATATATATATATATACATACACATATATCTGTACACATATATCTATACACATATATCTATACACATATATCTATACACATATATCTATATACATATATACACAAATATCTATATACATATATACACAAATATCTATATACATATATACACAAATATCTATATACATATATACACAAATATCTATATACATATATACACAAATATCTATATACATATACATATATCTATATACATATACATATATATATATATCTATATACATATATATCTATATACATATACATATATCTATATACATATACATATATCTATATACATATACATATATCTATATACATATACATATACATATATATATCTTCTTCTTCTTCCTCTTTCGGCTTGCTCCCGTTAGGGGTCGCCACAGCGGACCAAGCGTCTCCATTTCGCTCTATCGCCCGATCCGGTATGGAAATTCGTTTTGTTGTCCGCATAATGATTTGGCATAGGTTTTTATGCCGGATGCCCTTCCTGACGCAACCCTGGTCGCCTCTTACGACACACAGGGATATGGTACACCTATTCTAACCGGGGCATACACCGGGCCCAGTACAACTGGTGCTCATTTCGCCGACCTCGGAAGGATGGCAGGCTGAGTCAACCCCCTGGTGTTTTCGACTTGGTATATATATATATATACATACACATTATATATATATATATATATATATATATATATATATATATATATATATATATATACATATATATATATACACAATATATATACATATTTTTTTTATATATATATATATATATATATATATATATATATATATATATATATATATATATATATATACACACACTATATATATACATATACATACATATATTAATTCAGTGTCCCAACGGGGCTTGAACTCAGGACCTCTTGGGTCCCAAGCCACTGCCCTTACCACTGCGCCAACACCAGGATGGATATATATATATATATATATATATATATATATATATATATATATATATATATATATATATATATATATATATATATATATATATATATATATATATATATATATATAACCTTTTGCCTTGGGTTCTTAGCTTACCCTTCACATTAGTGGCATGTGATCTGCACCTGGAGAAGAAGGACTTTCAGACTGCTCCACAGGAGAAAGTGGTGGTGGTGGTGGAGTTGGAGTGCCTGGTGGAGACCGTCTTTCCAGGGCACACCCTGCGAGATGATTCTTAGCAATTCCAACTTCTTGCTCTGGGGCAGCAGTCTGCATACCAAGTAAATAATGAAACAAGTTTAAAAGATAATTTTTTTTTTAAAGACATAAAATGTCATAGCCCCGTTGGTTTATTAATCTTGCTGTACAGAGTTAAAGGGCTAGCCCATATTTATGTCCAAATAAAATGGCCGCCAGTCTACCAGTCGGCATCTTTGATCAGATTGCAAAATAAAGTAAGGTGCACTTGTATGCCATCATGTATGTACTGTGCTTGTGCCAAGTTTGAACAAAATGAGACCATGCACGTTTGAGAAATTGTTGGGGACACATTTAAGTAACAAAATGGCCACCAGTCGACCATCTTGGATCTGAGCTCAAAAAAAAAAGACGTGCATATGTAAGCCATCATTCATTATCTGTGCCAAGTTTGTACAACATCGGTAAATAAATGTCCAAGAAATGGTTGAGGACGCATTCGACACCGGGTTTTTATGACAACTAAGATAGCCACCAGTCGGCCATCTTTCATCACATCGCAAAACAAAATGATGTGCATACGTATACCTTCATATGGTGCCTTTGTGCAAAGTAAGAATAAATCAGGTATGAAGCTTATCACGCTTCCTACCTAAAGCGAAGTTGAAAGATGGCATAAAGTTCCAACAGGTTGGGCCCAATATCAAATTTTGAGTTAAAAACATTTTTTCCCTGTTTTGACCAATGTGGCCCTAAGTCCCCACCACCTGGGGCATGAACCAGGGGTCAAAATCCATTTTAAAAATCATTACACATTTCATGCATCCCCCAATGTTAATTGCAAATACAAAGTTTCATTTATAAATGGCATTTGCTCTGACACCTTCTTGCCAAGTGTTGATTATAACGACCAAGTCTGGTGAATTTCTGCCCAACCATTTAAGAGGAGACAGTGTGGCAAATAGACAGACAGATGCTGATTACAATATCCTGGTTTCTTTCAAAAAGTGTCAGGATAATAACCGATTCACATGACGTTCGCCAACTGTTCATGCATACAATTTTTGCAAACCCAAAGTGTTTCACATGAGACATATCAAACACTCCAATATTCGGATATTTGAAATCTACATGAAACAAGGACAAATGTGTCCAAGAGCAGCGTCCTTAAGGTTTTCTTCTTCTTCTTCCTCTTTCGGCTTGCTCCCGCTAGGGGTCGCCACAGCGGACCAACTGTCTCCATTTTGCTCTATCCTCCACATCTTCCATTGACACTCCAACCACCCGCATGTCCGCCCTCACCGCATCCATGAACCTCTTCTTTGGCCTTCCTCTTCTCCTCCTGCCTGGCGGCTCCATCTTCAACATCCTTCTCCCGATATACTCCGTTTCCCTCCTGTGCACATGTCCAAACCATCTCAATCTCGCCTCTCTCACTTTGTCTCCAAACCGTCCTACCTGCGCTGTCCCTCTAATACACTCATTTCTTATCCTGTCCATCCTCGTCACTCCCAACGAGAATCGCAGCATCTTTAACTCTGCCACCTCCAGCTCCGCTTCCTGTCTTTTTGTTAGTGCCACCGCCTCCAAACCATACAACATAGCTGGTCTCACTACCGTCTTGTATACTTTCCCCTTCACTCTTGCAGCTACCCTTCTGTCACAAATCACTCCTGCAACTCTTCTCCACCCACTCCATCCTGCCTGCACTCTCTTTTTCACTTCTCTCCCACACTCTCCGTTACTTTGGACAGTTGATCCCAAGTATTTAAACCAATCCACCTTCCCCACCTCAACTCCTTGCAACTGCACCATACCACCACCCTCCCTCTCATTTACGCACATGTACTCCGTCTTACTCCTACTGACTAACATTCCCCTTCTCTCCAGTGCGTACCTCCACCTCTCAAGGCTCGATTCAGCCTGCTCCCTACTCTCCCTACAGATCATGATGTCATCCGCGAACATCATGGTCCATGGAGACTCCAGTCTGATCTCGTCCGTCAACCTGTCCATCACCATTGCAAACAGGAAAGGGCTCAGAGTCGATCCTTGGTGCAATCCCACTTTAACCTTAAACCGGTCCGTCATTCCTACCGCACACCTCACCGCTGTCACACTGTCCTCATACATATCCTGCACGATCCTCACATACTTCTCCACCACTCCCGACTTCCTCATACAATGCCACAACTCCTCTCTTGGCACCCTATCATAAGCTTTCTCTAAATCCACAAACACACAATGTAACTCTTTCTGGCCTTCCCTATACTTCTCCATCAACATTCTCAAAGCAAACATCGCATCAGTGGTGCTCTTTCCTGGCATAAACCCATATTGCTGCTCACAGATCGTCACCTCTCCTCTCAACCGAGCTTCCACTACTCTTTCCCACAACTTCATGGTGTGGCTTAACAACTTTATCCCTCTGTAATTTCCACAGCTCTGCACATCACCCTTATTCTTGAAAATCGGAATCAGTACACTTAATCTCCACTCCTCCGGCATCCTCTCACTTTCCAAGACTTTATTAAACAATCTGGTTAACAACCCCACTGCCATCTCTCCTAAGCACTTCCATGCCTCCACTGGTATACCATCTGGGCCAACCGCCTTTCCACTTTTCATCTTCTTCATAGCAGTCCTCACTTCATCCGAACTGATCCACCCCACTTCCAGATTCACTATCTCCACCTCTTCCAACCTTCTCTCTCTCTCATTTTCTTCATTCATCAGCTCCTCAAAGTACTCCATCCACCTTCTCAACACACTCTCCTCGCTCGTCAGCACATTCCCATTTGCGTCCTTTATCACCCGAACCTGCAGCACATCCTTCCCAGCTCGGTCCCTCTGTCTTGCCAATCGGTATAAATCCTTTTCCCCTTCTTTTGTATCCAGCTTCTCATACAGCTCGTCATATGCCTTTTCCTTGGCCTTTGCCACCTCTCTTTTTGCTTTTCGACGCCACTCCTTATACTCCTGCCGACTTTCTTCATCTCTCTCACTATCCCACTTCTTTTAGCCAACCCCTTCTTCCTTATCGTTTCCTGTACTTCCTCATTCCACCACCAAGTCTCCTTATCTTCCTTCCTCTGTCCAGATGTCACACCAAGTACCTTCCGAGCTATCTCCCTCACAACTTCTGCTGTCGTTGCCCAATCATCCCACCCATCTTTACCACCATCCAGCGCCTGTCTCACCTCCTCCCTAAATTTCAGGCAACAGTCTTCCTCCTTCAGCTTCCACCATCTGGTCCTTGGTTCAGCCCTCACTCTCTTCCTCAACCTCACCTCGAAAGTCATCCTACAGACCACCAATCGATGCTGTCGAGCTACACTCTCCCCTGCCACAACCTTACAGTCACTAATCTCTTTCAGGTTGCATCTCCTACTTAAGATGTAATCCACCTGTGTGCACTTACCTCCACTCTTGTATGTCACCCTGTGTTCCTCCTTCTTCTTGAAATACGTGTTTACCACTGCCATTTCCATTCTTTTTGCAAACTCGACCACCATTTGCCCTTCCACATTTCTCTTGTTGAGACCGTACCTCCCCATCACCTCCTCATCCTCTTTATTCCCTTCCCCAACATGTCCATTGAAATCTGCTCCAATCACCACTCTTTCATCCTTGGATACACTCTCCACCACTTCATCTAACTCACTCCAGAAATCTTCTTTATATTCCATCTCACACCCCATATGTGGGGCGTATGCACTGATGACATTCATCATCACCCCTTCAATTTCCAACTTCACACTCATCACTCGGTCAGACACCCTCCTCACCTCCAATACCCTCTTGACATGATCTTCCTTCAGGATTATCCCGACACCATTTCTCCTCCCATCCACACCATGGTAGAACAGTTTGAAACCACCTCCAATGCTCCTCGCCTTACTCCCCATCCACTTGGTCTCTTGTACACACAGTATGTCCACCTTTCTTCTCTCCATCATATCAGCCAACTCTCGCCCTTTGCCAGTCATCGTCCCAACATTCAGAGTTCCAACTCTCACCTCCACACTTCTACCCTTCCCCTCTCCCTGCCTCCGGACTCGCCTTCCCCGTCTCCTTCTCTTCCTTCGCCCAGCAGTAGCACAATTTCCACTGGTACCCTGCTGACCACCGGTACCGGTGGCGGTCGTTGGTAACCCGGGCCTCGACCGATCCGGTATGGAAATTCGTTTTGTTGTCCGCATAATGATTTGGCATAGGTTTTTACGCCGGATGCCCTTCCTGACGCAACCCTGGTCGCCTCTTACGACACACAGGGATATGGTACACCTATTCTAACCGGGGCATACACCGGGCCCAGTACAACTGGTGCTCATTTCGCCGACCTCGGAAGGATGGCAGGCTGAGTCAACCCCCTGGTGTTTTCGACTTGGTTTATATATATTTATATATATATATAGATATATATATATATATATTTATATATATATATACACATTATATAAATACATATATATATATATATATATATATATATATACATACATATATTAATTCAGTGTCCCAACGGGGCTTGAACTCAGGACCTCTTGGGTCCCAAGCCACTGCCCTTACCACTGCGCCAACACCAGGCTATATTAGCGTCAGGATAGGCTATATTAGGCTATATTAGCGTCATTTGCTCTGACACCTTCTTGCCAAGTGTTGATTATAACGACCAAGTCTGGTGAATTTCTGCCCAACCATTTAAGAGGAGACAGTGTGGCAAATAGACAGACAGATGCTGATTACAATATCCTGGTTTCTTTCAAAAAGTGTCAGGATAATAACCGATTCACATGACGTTCGCCAACTGTTCATGCATACAATTTTTGCAAACCCAAAGTGTTTCACATGAGACATATCAAACACTCCAATATTCGGATATTTGAAATCTACATGAAACAAGGACAAATGTGTCCAAGAGCAGCGTCCTTAAGGTTTTGTCGGCTAAAAAAATAAAATTAAAAAAAAAAACTTCCGATATTTCGTCACGTGCCTTGATTAAGCCAATAGTGAGACCCGTCAGAGTGTATTTACGTATTTACGAAATAATGTATTTACGAATTTACAATATATTAAATGGAATAATCTTTAAATAGTAACGTGAACTTTTCGAAACTTTAAAGCAAATGTCCGAATATATTTAAAAGTTCATGATAGACGCTCTCAAAAGGCACCCTCAATGTGAGGATGTGTACAAGTGCTTAGTATTTAAGGAGATCCGGATCGTGTATATAAGAACCGAGTCCTAATATAAAGGTTTTGTCTTCACAAGAAGAAGAAGAACAACAACGCCGAGCATTCTTAGAGCAGCGTTGGCGACGCGAGACGCTGCTAAAAAGGAGCCGTGTCTGTTTGTATGTCGTGATATAAAACTTGAGAATGGATTAACAGATTTCAATAAATCCAACTACGGTGGATTCAGGGAACTCCCAGAAAGGTTTGTGACAAAAAGAATATATTTTTTATTTTTTTATGGGTACATGGGCACACGTGGCGAAACTGCAAACGCCAACTTGCAACGCTGGTTATCTGTGCACGGAGGGCAGGATTTCCCAGGAATCCTTTTTAGCTCACCTGGACTTTCGGTCCGGTGAGCTTATGTGATCGAGCAGTGTCTGTGGGTAAGTCAATGAGTGAGTGAATCCGTAAACATTTCAGTCATAACCACTTGAACCAAACACACAATTTTGATAAGCTTCATGTCTGATGCCCAACAAGGTGTATTAACCGCATCGATTAGATTCAGAAAATGCTTGCTAAATTCAATACTTTTTCTTTAAACATTTTACATTAAAACAAAAACTCTTCCCCCTTCACCTTCTTCTTCATTATTCAATCCCATTTCTCATTGTTCCTCCTTCATCTTCTTCACTTAAAATAATGGTGAGTCCCATTCAATCCTGTTTCTGATATTGATTCGAGCCAGAAAATGTTTGCTATATGAAATACTTTTTTTTCCCAACAATGCCATTTTTAGCTCACCTGTTCGAAGAACAGAGAGCTATAGCGATACCCCCGGCGTGAGCGTGAGCGTCAGTGTGAGCGTGAAAATGTTAAAGTTTTTGGTGCAAGTTATTTCCTTTCCAATGTTTTTATCTATCACACTATTTTTTACTGATTACAATATACAAATACATATATTGCTTTAAAATTATTTGGATCAGACTTCACTGCAATGCTTTATAAAAAATATTATTAGACTAGTCTTTTAAAAACGATAAATGTTCAAACAGGCGAGCATTGGGTGGCTTTGACACCAACTTTCTGGTAATATCGCCTTATCAAACACCATTTCCGATTATACACTGCTTTTTAAAACATCACAAAGCAGGTTGCTCAACTTGCAACACAGGTGAGAAAAGGATAAGAACAAAAATACAGCTGATATTTCAGTATGGTTTGGATTCGTCAAGAATCAACGTGGTGGATAAAACATCTTTGTAGGAAGAGGGATGATGAATAAGTGGTTGTGTTTGTATTATAAAAGGAGCCGTATCTGTCTGTCTGTCCTGTTATAACTTGAGAACGGATTAATGGATTTCAATAAATCCAACTACGGTTGATTCAGGAAACTCCTGTGAAGGTTTGAGATGTAAAAATTATTATTGTTTTTTTTTAATGGGTACTTGGGCACACGTTGAAACTGCAAGCACCAACTTGCGACGCTGGTTATCCCCGCACTCCCAGGAACCATTTTCCTTCTTGCTCTATTGATTAGCCATCACAGAAAAGATTGGTATTTCCGTCAGCGAAGCAACGGGTCTTATATTACAGTAATATTTACAAATACATAGAATCTGCTTCTTTTTTGAAATAACAATTCCACTAAACCGGACTGGAGAGAGCATCAAATGCATGCCATAACCATATAATAAGATACCATAGAAAAACAGATGTGACATCACTGGTTTTCCTCTATCTCGTGCTGTACTCTGCAGGAGTACAGCGTGTCCGACTGCACTGATCAAGAGCGATTTTTAAGTGAAAAAGGTGTAGGTCTGCCCCGTATAACACTCCGGTTAACATTTCACTTTCATGTCCTTGATCAAGAAGGGAACAAAGATTTCCGAAAAGGATTACGAGTTGTGCGCCAAGCGAACTACTTTCATTCACGGCGTAAGCAGTTTCGCTCCGTGGTATTGATCGGGTTGTTTCGCTCCGCGGCGTGTCTTCCTGCCTTAAGTCTCACACCACGCCCAACAAGCAACAAGACGCTGATGACATTAACTGTTACCCTTACCAGCAGAAGAAAAGAAAGTCAGTACAACAGTCATCTGATAAATTATTCAAGGTCGAACCAAAGCAGGAAGAAAACCCACAGGAGTCTACACTTTCAGTTTTACCGACAAATAATTTAATCCCCATAACTCCACCACAAGACAAGCAAACTTGACAACCATCTCTGGTGAGTGTAAGTGTTATTTATACTTTATATTAAAATAACACCTAAATAAGTACATATGTATATCAACTTGCATTATCTTTTATTGTCAGAAATATTCAGATTTGGCATTCCAAGAAACGTAACTAGCCTTTATACATGGGTTCCGATGGGAAAAATGGATTCCCTTAAAGTCACACATTCCAGGAACGCAACCCCGACCTTAACCGTGGCCGGATTGTATTTGCTGATAAGACCCCTGTAACCAACACTCAACAATGAGGTGAACTTCACGCAACTCTTGGGAAACAACCCAACAAAACTGAGGTTAATCATCTGGCATTCCCACCAGTGCGTTCAACAACCACCAAGCGGCTTCAGATTAAACAACCACCAAGCGGCTTCAGATTAAACAACCACCAAGCGGCTTCAGATTAAACAACCACCAAGCGGCTTCAGATTAAACAACCGCCAAGCGGCTTCAGATTAAACAACCGCCAAGCGGCTTCACATTGAACAACCGCCAAGCGGCTTCAGATTAAACAACCGCCAAGCGGCTTAACATTAAACAACCACCAAGCTGCTTCAGATTAAACAACCACCAAGCGGCTTCACATTGAACAACCACCAAGCGGCTTCACATTGAACAACCACGCGGCTTCAGATTAAACCATCACCAAACGGCTTGAGATCAAACAACCACCAAACGGCTTGAGATCAAACAACCACCAAACGGCTTGAGATCAAACCACCACCAAACGGCCTGAGATCAAACAACCACCAAACGGCCTGAGATCAAACAACCACCAAACGGCCTGAGATCAAACAACCACCAAACGGCCTGAGATTAAACAACCATCAAACGGCTTGAGATCAAACAACCAAACGGCTTGAGTTCAAAACCAAACGGCCTGAGATTAAACAACCAAACGGCTTGAGATCAAACAACAACCAAATGGCTCGAGATGAAACAACAACCAAATGGCTCGAGATCAAACAACCACCAAACGGCTTGAGATCAAACCATCACCAATCGGCTTGAGATCAAACCATCACCAATCGGCTTGAGATCAAACAACCACCAAACGGCTAGAGATCAAACAACCACCAAACGGCTCGAGATCAAAACAACCACCAAACGGCTTGAGATCAAACAACCACCAAACGGCTTGAGATTAAACAACCACCAAACGGCCTGAGATCAAACAACCACCAAACGGCTCGATATCAAACCACCAACAAACGGCTTGAGATCAAACCACCACCAAACAGCTTGATGGAATGAACAATGGAATGCCAGTCTGTTAAAAGAGACTGGAGGGATTTGTCGTGACAATTATGCAAACTCGCAGAGTAACCTTCCTATGGGCGATCTTGTTCCAAGCATGCAACACGTTCTTCTGACGCATAACTTTGTTTGGGCAGTGTATAGGCAAGTGACAACTCTGTATAGGAAAAATGAATAACCCGGGTTCAGTGCATGAAGCAAAAACATACCTACTGCTTATAATTCAAAACACCTCACTGCATTGGAAAACGTGAAGACAGGAATATTGTACTGTAAATGGTGGAGACTTATAATACCCTCTCCCACCTGGAGGTAATGCAACACGATACACATTTACATAAAGATTTTGCATCATCACCACCCTCCCCCCTCCCCCCAAACCACCCACCCCACTCTCCCCCCACAAGACCACCGGAAAAGATAAAAACACCCCTGTGCATTAATTGGGGTTATGCTGATCCTCTGGAGCAAGTCTGGATGTATTTTGGCCAGAACTGGAGGAATAGTAGCCTGACAAACAAATCCACAAACACTGGTCCGTGAATTATAGTCAGGATAAATGACAAAAAAATATTTTTACATAAATTTAATAATCAACCTGACAACTTCAAAAAATAAAAAAAGGAAAAAAAAATAAGAGAAGAGAGGATGATAATTATAGAGAGAAAGCAGGGTACAAGAGTGTCGGATGGGTATGGAGAGAAGGGAGAGAACTTGGGGAGTTAGAGCAAGAGGAGGGAAGGGGGAGGAGCATACCATCGCAAATTCTGCTACATTTACGTTTGGATTTAGAATAAATAAATTGACCCAAACAATTTAATTCATTCAAAAGTAAATGTGAAGACAACAAAATACAAGCCTTTAGATGTTTGTGACAACCCACCTGAACTTCTACTTTGGCCGCCATTCCAGCCACACTCTGCGTGCTTGATTGAACTTGCAAGTTCATTGCTACGGTCTGAGGAGGAGGCCTGATGTATCCAGCAGCAATGTCTACTCCAAGGTGTTGCTGTGGCTGCAACCGTGGAGGCTGCAGCTCTGTCCCACATGCCATGGAAATTCCGTCACCTGTAACTCTGCTTGTTCGCATTCTTGCAGCTGAGGTGGAGGAAGGCCGACTGGCCTGCATGGTCATTGAAGGACTTCCAAGCTCCGACGGTGATTGATATGAGGCTGGAGTGAGTGGAGCACCCGACGGCAGAGAAAAAGGCGGTGGGGATTTTGGAGAGGGTAAATTTGGAGAGGCCTGATTTGGCTGAACAAGCGCCAAGGGCATGATCTAGGGGGTGGAAAAGTGAGAGAAGAGAAGATGATGCGTGAAAGGGAAAAATATTTCAAGACGATATATACCAAGCAAGAAGGATGTCTCAAATCTTGTTATGAATGCCAATGTTTGCAGCTCAAGTGAATAATCAGCTTTGTCACAAAAATCTTCATATTGCCCAAAACGAATCTGCACTATAAAAGTGAATTTGTATATTTATACATTTGTGCGTGTGTGTGTATACAATATATATAATTATATATATACATTATTTTTTATGTGTGTTTTGAAAACTAGAAAAAGACAACCAAATCCAACCAAATTTTGCATGTTGCTGAAGAAAACCAAAGTATTGTTGCGGTTCTGGAAACCGCATCCCTCCAACACCAATAGCAGCCAACATACAGTGGTCCCCAGTCAGTTATTTCATTAATGTACGTTCAGATAGTCCCTTCCTTCTTGTCTCGTGGGTTGAACGGACAGTTGTGTAAATCTCATAGCTCAGTCTGATTAAATATCTGAACCTCATTCCTATTATGTTTCTCTCTATTCCTGAGGTAAATCCAAGCAAAGGGTCCTCGCGAGAGTCAACAGGCACTACGCTCGGACACCCATCGGTAAAAACCACAACCACACCCTTCGTGTGAGAATGTGTCCTCACAGAAGACCAAGGGCAGCAGTAGAAGCCAACAATAAACGCCAGCACTGCACGGAGCGTGTGCCCCACAGAAGACAACCCCCCACCTACTGTTCAGGCAATCAGAGGCATAACCAACACACCAAATGCCAACAACATACAGTATGCACGCGGAACATTCTTCTTCAATCCAAATCTCCATTAATAAATATATCTGTCCTCTTTTCAATCCAAATCTCCATCTAATTATTATATCCAATAGTAGGGTAAGAATACTGATTCTGGCTCACTTTTCCCCATGTAAATGAATGGGGGATTTTCAGCGATTTATATTTTTTTTCCCTAAAAATAAATCCCCTTTTTATCCCAAGGTATATTTATTTGTCCCCCCTTTTAACCTGGAGGTTGAACCTCATTGAATTGAACACCTGGGGGTTGAACAGCTCACTCATTGAACCTATAAAGATTTGTTCATTCTCAAATTCCTTCAATAGTTTAATTTTCTTTGCACAATAATCTTCATCTAAAATATTGACAAACAAAACATTTGAATCTTTATATTTTTTAAGATACCCCATTTGTGCCATTACGAAATGATAAACTTCTCTTAATGCTCTTGTTTGACCACCTCCTGAGCCACAGGTTATTTTTTGTTAAGCCCCGCCCACTTTTCTTTAAGCCCCGCCCACTTTTGTTAAGCCCGCCCACTTTTCATAAGGTAATTTTTCTAAGCCACGCCCACTTTTCCTAAGCTCCGCCCACTTTTGCTAAGCTCCGCCCACTTTTCATAAGGTATTTTTTTCTAAGCCACGCCCACTTTTCCTAAGCTCCGCCCACTTTTGCTAAGCTCCGCCCACTTTTCATGAGGTATTTTTTTCTAAGCCACGCCCACTTTTCCTAAGCCCCGCCCACTTTTGCTAAGCTCCGCCCACTTTTCATAAGGTATTTTTTTTCTAAGCCACGCCCACTTTTCCTAAGCTCCGCCTACTTTTGCTAAGCCCCGCCCACTCTTACATCATTTCCAGTTCATCTCTGACTCACAAAGAAATCACTAGAAAATTACAGGATGTTATGGTTTTGAAAAATTTCCCAATGAAGGCTTGCCTAGGCTTGCCCAGGGAATTTCCAAAGGAAACCACACCCACCAGTCTTTCTCTATAAAAGCTTCAAACCCAGGCTCCATTTTAAACATTTGTTCTTGCTGGCAATGGTGTTCTGTGTGCTTGTCTCAAACTCTCTGTCTTCTATGGAACTAAACCTTCAAGTTGATGAACTGGATTCAAACCTCTTATCTATTGAGGTAAGATTTTTTATTTTCCTATTTTCAAACTTTGATTGAAGCATACTCATTTAATAATTAAATAACTTAATTAATACATTATTATTTTCTCTCACAGGAAATTGTATCTGAAAATACTGCTTTTGCTACAACTTGGGGGGAAATTGTTGGCTTGGTTGAAGACCTTGAGTGGGATGACTTTGGTGTTCCTTGAAACTCTCTGTCTTCTATGGAACTAAACCTTCAAGTTGATGAACTGGATTCAAACCTCTTATCTATTGAGGTAAGATTTTTTATTTTCCTATTTTCAAACTTTGATTGAAGCATACTCATTTAATAATTAAATAACTTAATTAATACATTATTATTTTCTCTCACAGGAAATTGTGTCTGAAATACGAAATGAAAATACTGCTTTTGCTACAACTTGGGGCGAAATTGTTGGCTTGGTTGAAGACCTTATGAGCGACCAAGACCCACAGAACGAGTTCGTCCTTGATGACCCAACCAAAGAGTTATACCTTGGAGACCAGCAAAATCCTGAAAAAGAGTTTTACAGCAATAGTACTCATTGTGAGTTATCAAGACAATACCCACTGAACAAGTTATACCTTGATGAGCCAGAATACAAGTTTTACCTTGGAGACTCACAAATTTTGAAAAAAAATCAGTAAATGAGTTCTGCCTTGATGGTTTAAATAACTACCTTGGAGACTCAGGAAAAGGGTTCTGCCAAGATGGTTCTAAATATGGGGCCTACCTTGGAGACTCACAAATTTTGAAAAAATCAGTAAATGAGTTCTGCCTTGATGGTTTAAATAACTACCTTGGAGACTCAGGAAAAGGGTTCTGCCAAGATGGTTCTAAATATGGGGCCTACCTTGGAGACTCACAAATTTTGAAAAAATCAGTAAATGAGTTATCCTTAAGAGACTTTGTAAGTTGGTTTTACTTTGAATACTTGAAATGTGGGTTCTGGATTGATAACTCACAATGTGATACATATCTTGGAAACTCAACGGGAATGTGGTTATACCTTGAAGACTTGGAAAGTTGGGTTTATGTTGGACACTTGAAACTTTTTTGGGGGCTTTTATTTATTTATTTATTTATTTATTTATTTATTATTATTATTTTATTTATTTATATTTTGGAGACTTTTGGAGTTATATCACTCTTTGGGACCTAAACCTAACGATGTAGTGCGGTGTCGGATGGTGCTTGATGGGAGCAAGGTCAAGAAAGTTCGGGGAAGAAAGTACAGGCTTACTCCACCTTTCTACGTCATCAAACCTGAAAGCCTTAAAAGACAGAATTGGAAGAAGAAAAAAAACGTAAAAAATATATATATATATAGGTGGAAATCTCATTTTGAAAAAGACATTGTGTTGGGCGAGGATTGAGTTGGGGTTGAGATTTTGAATGTGAGGGTTGGGGTTGAGATTTTGAATGTGAGGGTTGGGACACACACACACATACACATCAACAAACAAAAGTTAAGCCTTGACTATTCAGTTGAGGATTCTGTGTTTGGGGTTCACAGATCTAAGAACGTCCCCCTTGACACACATTATATACTGTTATACACCTCGGACTTGGCCCTCGAGTGTCCCACAACGGTGTATAGTAGGAGGGAGTGAAGCGCCAACCTATTGCTCCCCATTACACACACACACACAAACAAAAGTTAAACCTTGACTATTCAGTTGAGGATTCTGTGTTTTGGGGTTCACAGATCTAAGAACGTCCCCTTGACACACATTATATACTGTTATACACCTCGGACTTGTCCCTCTAGTGTCCACAAAGGTGTATTATATGCTTAGTTTTGTCTTTTGTAATTCCTGTGAATAAAATGAACCTAAAATCTCTTCCCCTTCCAAATCATATATTTTATAAGTCCAAGGAACTGTATCTATTACATCAACAATTTTAAAAAGTTCTTTCGTCCATCGTTCAGTAAAACCCTTTTCAAAATGAGATTTTCCACCTATATATTCTTACGATATCACCAACTTTGAACTTAGGTTTTCTGACATTAATCTCTTTTTCATATTTTAATTTTGTAAATGTTTCTGATGGCTTCATATTCGTTGACGTGTGAATCGTGTCATTATACTTATCCACAATATCCTGAATAAAAGATAACCATTGTTGTGAACCGAGTTGTGTGAATTTTTTATATAGTCTCTCTTTTAAGGTACGATTAAACGTTCAACAACAACTGCCTTCCCTTCATTAAAGGTACTGTATAATGTAATACTGTTATTTTTTAAAAAATTCATAAATGTCTTGTTATAAAACTCTCTACCCTCATCAGTCCACAATTTCTTAGGTTTTCTCTTACTTTTATTAAATATCTGTTGAAAAGCTAACACAAGAGTATTACCTGTTTTGTTTTTAAAGGGACAACCCACGCATATCTACTCCTCAAATCAATAACGGTTAAAGCATACTTGTACCCCTTATCATTATTGAGTTCAATCAAATCAGCAGACCAGATATAATCAACTTCCTTGGAATAAACTTTCCTTCTCTGAAACTTTGTGAATATTGGTTTATGTAATTCATCAGCTAATTGCTCTTCAGTCTTAATGGCATCATTAGAGCCTATAAGTTTTTTGAATTTCCAAGTCCAAGTTTCAATTTAGCACTAATCATCTTCTTCACGATGAACCTATCAACTTTTTCTCTCAAGGTTGGATTTTGTATCAGAGACAAATTATATAACATTTCTCTATCGGCTTCATGCTTTTCTTCCAACGTTGTGGTATTCCCATAATCAATATCGTGTCTCATGCACACTTCATCAACTCTATTGATTGGTTTATTTCAGGATTTAGGATTGTCTGCCTCATCTAATCTTTTATCCAAGTTTGTGCCTGGACCACAGAAAGAATACCCTGGAAGATGTAATTCCCCTGGTATTCCAGTAGTTGTAAATTTACTTCCTGATAAAAACTTTTGTATATCTCCTCCCAGTTTGTGTTTGGAGATAAATTGATTTTTTTTTGAACCACACACCGAACATATACCTTTTTGTATAACCCTGTTATTTTTACTTTTAATATATGAAATATTTTTAGTATTAGTTTTCTTTTTACATTTGAGACAATAACTCATTTATTTATGAGAAAAATTTCTGCAGAGTGCAAAAACCTTTTTAGTTTCCAACATGCACATTTGAATCTTAATTTTTAAAACATAAAGAATCCTTAGAAATGCCTTCACTCTCTCCTCCATTTATTTAAGAAAAAACTTGAATTAAAATACATGTCTTCTCGATGTCGATAGTCTTGTCGAAAAGTATTGCAAATAGACATTTTATTTCTTTGTATTGCGCCCTGGTGAGATAAGTTAATTTCTTTAATACCTCTATTCTTTTTTGAATCTCACTGGTTTCCATATTTTGATATTTATTCATTCTCTCTCTTTCCTCCCCTCTCTCTCTTCTCTCTTTCCTCCTTCTCTCTCTCCTCCTCCTCCTTTTCCTCCTCTTCCCTCTCTTCTTCAACTCCTTCCTCATCCCTTACTATACTTGAATCGTTTACACCCCATAGAATATTATACATATATTCATCAGGATTTCTTGTTATTCCTGTATCCAAAATAATTTTTTTTACAACAGGATACCAATAAAATTTCTTTTGAATTTCTAAAAGAGCCTTACCTTTTCTTAACCTTATAATTTTTTCATTATTTAACATTCTAATTAAATCTAAAGTTGTTGGTTTATCAACATCAGCATAATGCCAATCTTTTATTGAAAATACCTCATTCTTATGTTGTAGAACATATTTATTAAAATACCGAATACCCTTTTCTTGAAGGTATGCTTGGACACAGAAATGATAATTTTCTTGAAGCCTTCTTGCTGTCATTTATGTATTAGAAATATATGTTAGAATAATATTATGGCACGAAACACCTCCCCATCTTCCCATAGTTAAATCATTTTGTATTTCCTTACTTATTATATATAATCCTGTTTTTTCTGTTTTCATGAGATAAACAAGGGCAAAACCATTATTATATTTACCCTTATTAAATTCTTTTATTTGTTGTTTACTAATCGTGGCTCCACAAAACTCATTCTCGATACCAAGTGGATAATATTCTTCCTTACGAGACTGATTTAATTGTTCCAGGTCTTCGAGGTTAATTTTAAATGACCAATTATACCCTAAATCATTCATATCATACCCCCATTGTTCTATTCTCATACAAACGATACGCCCTTCTTTATAAATATTTATTTTAATTCGAACTGTGAATTCTGTATGACCTGGAGATAATATCAACACTTCTGTATCTTTAGAATACACAGCCGTTTTATTTAAGTATATATATTGTGATAAATCGCTTAATCTCACCAAGTCATTCGCGTCAGTCGGGCTTGGATAATTTTTTAATTTATAAGCATTTTCATGTTAATATTTTTTGTTTATATTATATTTATGTCGCGTTCAGCCTGTGCCTTTGTGTAATAATTTGATAAATCAATATTCAGTTCTTGAGATACACCAAAGATAGAACCATCTTTACCAACATAAGTCATTTATATTAGATTAAAAATAATATCATAAAATTTTTTATTTTTGTTGAGTTGAAATAACACATATAGACATAATTGACCACAACACTTGGAATTTAATTCTTGGACTTGAAATGTTTGATAAACACCATTCTGTAAGAATTTTATGACTTCAACAGGTGGTGGAAGACCAAAACTATCAAAATAATATTTGTCTTGACTATTAAAAATACAAACCCAATGAGACCCGTTCCCATCATTATCTTCTAAGTTCATAATAATATTCTTTGTATGTTTCGACACATTTGTTAATTCATCTCTCATACAAATAACCACATTATGAATTTTTAATTTCTTACAATATTTGGCAAGTTGTAAATTTGATGTTGTATTCTTTCCAAATTCTTTCAACCACTCATCAATACTCATTTATTTATTAGAAAGATATAATCCATTACCTCTTTTCGATTAATTTTACACCTGCTTGTGCTATAGAAGAAAGCATATCTCCAACTAACAATCTCGCTTTATCAGGCAGACCTTCAAGTTTTTCAGCAAAATCTACAATTACACCACTTCCACTAATTTGTTTCTCCAACTCTTTGTTATGTCTTTCCAATTCTTTTTGAGCCTGGAGTTGAGCCTTCCTTTCGTTGGCAGTTTTGACCGCTGTTGAAATACCACCCGTCAATGCTCCAACCGCACTTAAACCAGCAAATAAAGGAATTAGAAATGGGAGAAATCCTCCACTAGTCTCTCTTATTGAATATTTTTTCAACATTGGTTTTGTCATTTTAATTTTAAGTGAGCCAGTGTCATTCAAGATTTTAACCTGTTCTCTTGTAGGCAAAACATCAATTCTTACTGCTCCTTTTCTCTGAATTGTATTAACGTTAATCGTACAAGGCTTTTGATTTTGAACACAAGATGATAGTTTATGAAGATTGATTTGATTAACATATACCCCAGTTGGTACTTTGCCACTCATTTATTTAACAAAAAATTATGTGAGACTAATCATCACACCATTATCTGTATTAATCTGCAATTCTGTTTCTTCCAAAAGCAAACAATATGTATCAACTTCTTCACTCTCTCCTCTTTCAATGTATAGGGAAGTATCCACTCGATTAGACTTTATAGTTTCCTTTTGAGCGCTCAGGTCAAGCGCATAGATTGTATTCAAACTTTTAAATGCTGTCATATCCAAAATAGGTTCTTTATTTCCATTACTTTCACACACCTTTTGGTAAGACTTGTATGCTTCAGCAAAATCATTTTTTTTCCCAATTAATTTCCAATCTATCTCGTGGATAAAATGTTCCATCTAGAGAAACGCGAAGTTGTTTCACCTTAGCATTATCACTCAATGCATTATTCTTATCAGTCGCAGTATCACCATCTGGCTTTTTAAAATCATCCACAGATATCGTGGCTTTCCTTCCAGAACACCCAAATTCCACGTGTAAGTAGTTTGATTGAGTTTAACGTGTTGACATCTTCTTTTGAGGTATGATACACTGAGTGGTTTTTTGAGTTAAGTCTTCGATTCAACATCTCTTCTGTTTTAAGATTAGGAGTATATTCACTGATATACCAACTCATCTCCTCAATTACAAATTTATTCTGATCACCAAAAGCATTACCAACACCAAAAAGCAATCTATTTTCATTATCATTCCTTTGTAGTTGAAATCTAATTTTAAGACCATACAGAACTTTATCATAATCACAAAATCCAAATATACCTTTAAGAGGAACTGCCACAGTAAAACTATTTTCTGCTTTTGTATCATCATTATACATTCCTTTCCTTTGAATATATCCAGGGTCTGTGTTTGTTCCCGTTGACATATCAGGAATAAAACCTTCGACAGACCCCTTTCCCATTCTATCACTGAATGTATAGAGTGTAAATTTCATCATTTCAGATACAGCAGAGACATAATCAACCGCTTCAACTTCTTGTGTTCCAATATACAATCGCACACTATCAAACATTTTCCAGAAGAAATCATTTACAAGTGTAGCGTTTGTGTTATTCCCAGCCTTAGTGAATTTAAATTTACACAACAAGAAACTTTCGGAGAGATTCAAATAGGTTTGTTGATTATTTATTTCAAAACTTTTTGTACCATTTGTATTCCAGTCTGTTCCAGTTATTGCATTTACCTTGAAGTAATCTTCTTTTTAGTGGAGTTTGAGATAATAATAGTATCATCCAAATCATAGATACTATCAATTGCTTCCATACTTGTATTTATTTAGGAAAAAAGATGTTAAAACTTTTGAAACCCTGATCCAAGTATTTGAATTATTTTCTGTCGTTCTTGGGGGACAACTGAGTTTTACCTTTCTTAATTTCTTTTATTGCTTGTAATTTATGAGATTCTTTCTGAGCATCTTTTATACTCTTTACAGCACCTGCTACATTTCCCACAGCAGAAGCAGTTGAACCAATTAGGTCTTTATGTTTAAGAATAGTTGAACCAATACCCATGAGAGTATCAATTATCCCATCTCCTCTAAATTGATGTCCAACACCCCTTTGTCTCTTAGGTTTATAGTATCCTCTACCAAGATACATACCTTCACCCTTGTAGTACGGGGAAAGGAACATCCCATCCCCTGTAATTATTTTATATTTTCCCAACTCGTGCTTCCTCACAATAACCATCGTATTTATTTATTGAAAAACTTCACGTAGGTGAATTCTGATGGATATAACTTCTCCATTAAAAGAAATCACACGATTATCTTGGTCGGTTATCCTAAAATTTACTCTGTGTATGGTTTTCCTGACACAGGTAGATAAACCAAATTTTTAGGCTCCATATTGAATTTATAACCAATTGGGGTTGAGTATGCGCTGAATGAAAATATTGTATTTGTTTTAATCCATCATTATAAGCACCATCAATCAAATCACAGTGAATTAACACCGAATTTATTCCTGAGGATATTTGAATGACATTATCACTGTAAAACGTCCCATTAGTTTCAATCTTTTTGAGGAGAAACCTAATAACTCTCTAAATGAATTATCAATTGTGAAATCAACCTTGTAGTTATTTTTAACTTTAATCGTTGATTTTGAAGTATGTTTTTTGAATGTTTATAACAATATTTTTGGTTCATCACCCTGTTCTTTCATAAGACGAGCAATTTCGGAAGATATTTGAGAAATCTCGTATGTCTCGAATTGAGACTGTTATCGTTTTGTATCCACTTCCCGGATTATAACTAAACTTGTCATTTTTCTCGGTTATATTAAATAAGGTATTATAAGTCTCCAAGGACAATAAAGATGCCTCATATTCTTTTGGTGTGTCAAGTTGTAGTGGGTATGGGAATGAAGATGTGTGGTCGCTTGTTGTGAAATTAAAACTCAGGATTGTGCTTCTCATCTTATTTAATATGAGTTAAAATGTCTTTATATTGAGATTTATTAATTATTTTCATGTTCATCAACTGGTCTAAAATGGCTGATGCTTCATTAAAACAATTGTTATTTCCAGCCTTCTTACTGCCGAACAACAATAACAGTCTATTAACTAATTGCGATGGGTCATTTGGAAGAAAACTAATACCTGAACCAAGGATACTTAAAGCCTGAATAATGTGTTTCTCCTTCTCATTCTTCCTACTTTTACCAGAAAGAATAACCTTATAATTTAGAGTGTTCAGCAAATCAATATATACTCTATCATCATTATTTTCCATATCCAATGGTTTATCAATATACTTTGATTCATCCCTCACAGTTGAACCTTGTCTTCCATCTTTTGTGAGAAGAAACATTAATCTCGGAGTTAGTTTAACAGGGGGTTGAGCAGAACTTAAGAATCTTAATTCATCATTAAATATCAATACCTTTTCTTGAACAAGATGAAATATTGCTGGTTGTTCTGTTGGAATGAGTCCTGCTTTGGTTTTTGAATCCGCTGAATATTCATTGTTTTGAACAGCATTCACAATATAATCAGGGGTTGATTAATCTCTTCCAGTTGTTGAAATAAACCTTCATCATCATATTCTAATTCTCCTAAATGCTCTAATTCTTCCTCCGTCATTTGACTGAAATCTTTTAACATTTGAAGCTTTCTAGGAGTATATTCTACTGTGGGAACTGTGGAAACATCTTTCATTTTTTCTTGGGAAGTCTTTAAAAATGGTTTAAAGAATTTCTCTTGTTTTTTTTTCAAATGCTTCTTAGCCCGTTAGTTTCTGTCTCGTTTCTTCTTTATGTCTTCCTGTTGTTTTACAACTTTTGAAACCAACTCTTGATGTTCCTTAAATCTTCTTGCTCTTTCTTTTGTATCCATTTATTTATTGTAAAATATCATTTAATGAATTGTAAAGATCAACAGGGAAATTTTCCTTTTCTTCATCATTCAAGTAGATGTGTTCAAATAAATCCTTTTCTTTAAATATTTCATCAAATTCCTTTATTAACATTAATGCGAGTTGTAATTTCTTCTTCACTAATCCTTGCATCTCTGCTTTTCATACGTTTGTGTTGAGTTTCTTCATCAACATCAAAACCGAATGATAAAATCTTCACTCCGCTCAGATATTTAATAATTTGTCTCGTTCCTTCTGGATTAGTTTCTAATATCCCAACACCACCAGATTTTAGTTTCTTTAACTCACTCTTACAATGTGAATATTTTGTTGTACCAAGAGAAACCTCCTCAAATATTTGTCCTTCATTCCTCAATCGCATATGTTCCTCCACTGAAATATAGTGATAATCTTCACCTTTTACTTCTCCAGGTCTTATTGCTCTAGTTGTTGTTGATACAATGCGTATCACGGGTGTTTTAAGTAAATTTACAATATTCTCATTTGTACTACACAAGAACCTTGATTTATGAAAGTTTTTCCAGAAGCAGATTTACCCACAAGATTTATAATAATAGTTGTCATTTATATATGTAATTGTTTATAAAACAAAAAATATATCCCTTAATATCTCATCTTGTTTCACAACAATATATTTATATTTTTCAGTCGTATGCTTCATATAATCCTCAAATTTCTTTTTACTACATAATGTAGAACAATTATCTCTCCAAAAATTATTGATATCTATTGAATTTAACTTGAATAAAATAAAAGTATTAGCATTGTTTCTGATGGAACGACGAGGAAGTTGAAAGTACGATTGACTAAGATAAATACAATTACAAGAAGAATGTCTCCCTCTTGTGTAGTAGCTGTCCATTACCGTTTGGTTTCTCTCATTAACACAATCATCAAAGATAACGAGGTTCTTTTGATTTATCCAAATCTTGGGGAGACGGTATATCATCCGTATTATCACTAAGAATACAAGTTATAAGATTTGATTTCTTTTACATCTCTGTGTATCACAAAATAGTTGAATTATATCTTCAATGTTATAATCATTTAGGTTTTTTTTGACGTTTAAATAAACCTATTATATCTTCTTATGGAGACCAGCATTAAAACCTTGTGAGAGTAGTTGATACTCTGGTTGAAAACTCGACTTTGTGAAAATTATTAAATTATCATAATCTAAAAAGTTGGGAGTGAGGAGCATTTTTAAAAGTAAGCAGGTTTTTCCACATCCACTTGAACCAACTATGAGACATCTTAATGAATTTGGGAGATTTTTATGGTTGTTAAATTTTATCTTATTTTCCCAAATAGGTAAAAAATCATTCATTTATATATTTGAAAAACAGGTTATTTAATTTATTATTGGCTTTTTAGAAACTCTATATTTTATCCTAAGTTCAGGTTTAATTTCAAGATAATCCATTATTTTATTTATACAATATCTTGTGTTGATATTTCCCTGAAAATTACATCCATGAATAATATACAACAACAATCCTTTGAACATTTCTCTTATACGTTCAGTTTCTTCCCTTGTAAGGAAAGGTGTGTTATCATCCTCATACTTTACATTCATTTCTCTAATCAATCTTGTAAAGTAATTCATTTTTGGTGTAAATCTAAAAAGAATTATTTTCCTTTTATATTTTTATTATCATTAATTAGAAGATAATCACAGAATATACATTGTTTATAGGCTTTTGACTCTGTGTTTAATCCCCGTCTTTCACACGCAGGACAATTCTCAAATTTGTCATATGGAGAATCAGGAAAGTCTAGCATATTTATAAAGTAAAACTTTACTTAAACTGAAATTCATCTATACTTTCAGTTGTATATTACCATCGATATCGATATACTTTTTTCATTATCAGATTCAACGACAACATTTTTTATATTAAAGGTAATTTTAAAATTATCGTTAACTACTATTGAACGAAATGTCATTTCACCTGATATATTAACATCCTTTATTTCATCAAGATTTACATCTTTAGGGTTGTTGAAAAAAATACAAATTTCTCCTTGCATATTACAGATGGTCTTATCTTTTCTTTCTAAAGCTTCATCCATAAGGTTTTTGTTCTTTGATACTTTTTCTTGTTTCATTGCTTTTTCTAGTTTTGAATATATTACTAGAAGGAGAGGAGAAACTTTTGTTAGAGATACTTTAATTGATGTTCTACCAGGTATACTAAAAGCCCTTCCACTGAAGGAAATTGAAGAACTCATATTATTTACCATAATAGTTTTTATCCAATAGTTGTTATATTTATCTTTGTTCAATTTTACATCCTTGACATATTTCTCAGTATCTTTAACAGATGAAGAGATTGATTGAAACTTGTCTTTTGTGTCTTGAAACATTGTATTTATTAAGTGAAAAAGTTGGAGGATAAAATGTTTTTAAGCACAGATTCACCTATAAATTAAACGAAATTTTCATCAAAGAAAATTTTAGTTCAACAAAGTTTTATTCTATAAATATGCTGTATACAACGTACTGCGATGTTTGTAATCACGAATATAAACATTATAGAAAACACCTCCGAACCAACAAACACACATTTAATCTATTTCATCAAATATCTCCTCTTGAGTTGGAAAGAAAACATTGTGATATCTGTTCAAAGGATGTTTTGAAGAGTAGTTATAATCAACATCTTCAATCACAAAAACACAAGAAAAATGAGTTTAAAGTAAAGGAGACTATTATATTAAAAACACTGATGAGGCATTTAAAGGGCATATAAAAATAAGGATTTTTCAATTTGGAGAACCCGGTCCATCATCAATAGCTGAATCAATTGAAATAGTAAAACCCGATGTTGAAAAATTTATTAAAAGACATTAAAAGAAATAAAAACTTTAAAGTTTTATATGGGAGTGAAAATGAATATGAAAAGACAAGATGAAGAACAAACTCCTTATATGAGAACAGATCTTCATTTTATAACATCATTTCAAGATTTTTTGAATAGTGGGGTTTATGAAGAACTATCAAGACAAAAGGAGGATGTTGATAATACAGTGGTAGGAAGTGGATTCAATATTAAAAAAATCATCTTTTTAGATATACACATTCTAAAATCAAACCCTCTTAAAGCTTCTTCTTATATTGAATTACCAAAAGAAATAAAACTAAAGAAGGCAGTTGTTAATATTAAGAACAATGATAATAAATGTTTTCTCTGGTCTGTTCTTGCTCACTTACATCCACCAAAATGTAATTCAGAAAGAGTAAAACAATATATGAAATATGAGAATACCTTGGACATTAAAGATTTTAAATTCCCAATGCCACTAACAGATATTCCTAAATTTGAGAAAAAGAATAATCTTTCTATTAATGTATATGGATTAACGGATACAAACAAAGTTCAAATATTAAAAATTTCAAACAACTATAAAAATGAAGAAACACACATTGACCTTTTATATTTTAGTGTTGGAAAGAATTCACATTACACATACATCAATAATTTATCAAGATTAATCTCTTCTCAGGTATTCAGAACAGCAAACAAAATATATCCTTGTAAGCGATGTCTTAATTCATTTCATACAAAAGAAACGATTAGAACAACATTCAAAATATTGTAGTAATCATAAATCAGCTGTAATTACAATGCCTAAACCTGGTGAAAAGATTTATTTTGAAGATTATAATAAATCTATCATGCACCCATTTGTGATATACGCTGATTTTGAATGTATCCTTAAAAAAGATAAATACTGCTTCTCCTAATCCAAAAGAACCATATACAAATAAATATCAAAAACATATTCCTTGTGGTTTTTGTTATTATATCAAATCATCTGTTGGAGAAAAGTATAACAAACTTGAACATTATCGTGGAAAAAATGCTTCACAAGAGTTTGTAAAACGATTAGAAAAGGATTGTATAAGACTCACTAAATTAATGAAAGAAACAAATGAACCGATGAAATTAACCAAAGAAGAAAAATTAGAATTTAGAATGAACAATATCTGTCATATTTGTGAGGGGGAAATTAAGGAGTTTAAAGTTAGAGACCATTGTCATCTTACTGGTAAATATAGAGGTCCGTCTCATTCCTGTTGTAATCTTAATTATAAATTACCTTCTTTTATTCCAGTCTTTCTTCACAACAGCGCCAACTATGATACACATCTATTTATAAATGAACTTTCAAAAAACACCAGGGAATATTTCTGCTATAACAAACACAAGTCAAAAGTATATTTCATTTTCAAAAATGATATTCACAAAACCTATAACTCGTATTAGGTTTTTAGATTCTTACAAGTTTATGGGAACACCACTAGCCTACCTCGCATCAAATCTAAGCTCCACGGACTCTTTTCCAAATCTTAATTCATTCTTTCCAAAAGAGGAAATTCTCACTAAAGAGGAAATTCAGATTAAGAGAGAAATTCAAAGTAAAGAGGAAATTCTAACTGAAGATGAAATTCTAATTATAAAGAAAATTCGAACTAAAGAGGAAATTCAGATTAAAGATGAAATTCTGATTAAAGAAGGAATTCTTACGAGAGAGAGAAATTCAAACAAGGAATGAAATTCAAAAGAAAAGAGAAAATTCTTACAAGTAAGGGAATTTATCCTTATGATTATATGGATTCATTTATGAGATTTAAAGAAACACAACTTCCTTCAAAAGAAAGTTTCTATAATAACCTTTATGAAGAAGAGATAAGTGATAAGGAATATAAACACGCACAAGAAATATGGAAAATATTTAAGATAAAGAACCTTGCAGAATATCATGATTTATATCTAAAAACAGATGTTTTATTGTTAGCTGATGTGTTTGTGTCTCTTAGAACACTCTGTCATAATAAAAATTCTTATGGATTAGACCCTGCCCACTATTTCACAGCTCCTGGTTTAGCTTGGAGTGCAATGTTGAAAATGACAAAACAAGATATAGATTTAATCAGTGATGTTGATATGCTTTTGATGATTGAGAAGTCCAAGAGAGGTGGAATATCACAAGTATGTTCAAAAGATATGCTAAAGCAAATAATAAATATCTTCCAAATTATAATAGTGAAAAAGATAGTAATTATTTGATGTATTTTGATGCTAATAATTTGTATGGATGGGCAATGTCTCAATCTCTGCCTTATGGTAAATTAGAGTGGGTGGAAGAAAAGGATTATGAAAAGGCTTTGATGAATATTGTTATTTCTTCTCAAGAGGAATTGAATGACGAAGAAGAAGGTTATTATTTTGAAGTTGATTTGAGGTACCCGAGTGATCTTCATAATAAGCATAAAGATCTTCATTTGCATGTGAGAAAGAAACTCCAAAGAAAGAATGGTTAAGTGATTATCATAAAAGTTTTAATATTAAAGGCAAATCAACAGAAAAGTTATTAACAACATTCTATGATAAAGAGGGATATGTTTTACATCAGAGAAGCTTAAAACAGTTTTTGAGAGAAGGATTGAGAGTAGCTAAAATTCATAGAGTTTTAAAATTTAAACAAAGTCCTTGGGTGAAAAAGTATATTCAATTCAATACAGATATGAGAGCAAATACCAAAGTAAAATTTGAAGGGGACTTTTATAAATTAATGAATAATGCTGTATTTGGAAAGACTATGGAAAATGTTAGAAACAGGCAAAACATTAGATTCGCAACATCTTGGAAAGAAGCTTGAGATTGATAAATAAACCAAGTTTTGAGAGAGAAGAGGTTTTTCAGAGAACTTTTCTGCAATTCATATGAAAAAGGAAAGTATTGTAATGGATAAACCAATTTATATTGGAACAGCAGTTCTTGATTTATCAAAGATATTGATGTATGATTATTTGTATAATGACTTAAAGAAAGAGTATGGTGAAAATGTTTCATTGTTGTATATGGATACTGATAGTTTTATCCTAGATATAAAAACTGATGATGTTTATGAAGATATGAAGAAAAATATTGGAGTATATGATACAAGTAATTTCAGCAAGAAGAGTGAGTTATTTTCCAAAAAGAATGAAAAGGTTATTGGTAAGTTTAAGGATGAGTTGGGTGGAAAAGTAATGAGTGAGTTTATTGGATTGAGAGCAAAGGCATATGCTTATAAGTATGGTGAACAGATTGATAAGAGGTTAAAGGGAATAAAGAAATATGTAATAAAGAAATCAATAACTTTTAGAAATTATTATAATTTTTTGATGAATAAGAAAGAAGAATATAGGAAAATGAATACAATAAGAAGTTATAAACATAACATATATAGTGAAGAAGTAAATAAAAAGGCATTGGGAGCCTTTGATGATAAGAGATTTATTTTAGATAATGGAATAGATTGTGTTCCATATGGATATTGTATGATAGAGTGTATAAAATAGATTATGTTTTAACGATGGGAAGATGGGTTAGGGTTTTTAAGGGCTACCATGTGGTTTTTCACAATATATAAATGGTTAAACCAAGTATTAATCAAACTAAAGAGTGGAGAAAATCTTAGTCTTGGTATATAAATGGAAAACATAATGAATGTGAAAAATATCAAATAAGTCTTATTGAAAAAATAACTAAAACAAAGGTAAATAAAACAAATAAGCGAATTAATTTAAAAACTCGTAAGTTAGAGGATGTAAAGAAAAAAATGAATATCCTTGAATGGACTGAAAACTTTGATGGTTATCAATTGAACAATGAAAAAACAATTTACTATAATCTCAAAATGATATGTGGCTCAGGTGGTGGCCAGATGAGAGCATTAAGAGAAGTTTATCATTTCGTAATGACACAAATGGGGTATCTTAAAAAATATAAAGATTCAAATGTTTTGTTTGTCAATATTTTAGATGGGGATTATTGTGCAAAGAAAATTAAACTATTGAAGGAATTTGAGAATGAACAAATCTTTATAGGTTCAATGAGTGAGCTGTTCAACCCCCAGGTGTTCAATTCAATGAGGTTCAACCTCCAGGTTAAAAGGGGGGACAAATAAATATACCTTGGGATAAAAAGGGGATTTATTTTTAGGGAAAAAAAATATAAATCGCTGAAAATCCCCCATTCATTTACATGGGGAAAAGTGAGCCAGAATCAGTATTCTTACCCTACTTCCAATCCTTTCCCTCAATTCCCTGACACAGATTAGGGCTGGCACCGTGCACCCCACTGCCTCTGATAACCGTGAACACGATGCTCGATGACGGGCAGACTTCGCGCGCTGACGTGTACAATGGTGGACCCGCACGCACTGTACGGGGCATGCTCGATGGCGGGTGGACCCACGCGCTGACCACATGTACAATAGTGGACTTGCGTGCAGCCCGTGATACTTTATCATCGTACAGAACGGGGCAAGAATAACACACATCTTTGGTCAGGTCTGCCCATGGGGTTACAATAACGTAGCACCGTCGGTCTTCGCTCACCACGACAGCCACAAATGTCTCCTGCGGACGGCAGAGATCCTCCCACACCACCGCCTCGATGCAGCTGCTACCAGGCAGAGGCATGCTATGCGGCCGGATCACTCAGGCCGCGTGGTGCACCACGGAGCAGGCACGTTGATCAGAGCCAACCGCGGTTCACCGGGGCACGGAACGGGATTCGGTGCAAGACGATTCATGTCATGGAGTTCGGTGCAAGGCGATTCATATCACGAGGTTCGGAGCGAGACGAATCTGCAGCTTGGAACCATCTTGCCGGAAATGGAGTGGAGCCACTTCCGGCCAACACGGCCGGGCCACGCAGTGGCCGGGGCCAGAGCACCCGATTCAGGTGACGACACATCGCTTCAGGTCGTCGCCCCCGCCGCGCACCACGGGGTCTATAAAAGGACGGATCGCAAAGCCGTCCATCCTCTCTCTCTCTCTCTGGATCTCCAACTCGCCTTCTCCACCGACCCAGTTGCTGACTCCGCCTTCTTCACCACCTCACTCCACCCACTGGCCCTTGACTCCGCCTCTCTCCATCCACTGGATTTTGACTCCGTCTTTCTCCACCCACTCGCAGCTGGCTCCACACAAGTCACTCCCTTCACGCCTGACAGTCGCGTCTTCATTCTCTGGACCGACGCTAGCTGCACGAAGTACCACGAAGCAAGAGACGACGCCCCATTTGTCAGGGAGGTATCGCCCAGTGGAGCATCCCCCCAAAACGTACTGGTGGTGCGGTCGGGCAATCGTGCAAGGTATTGAGAGACCGTTAGCCTCATCTCCTCTCCTTTTCTCTTCATTAACTCCTCTTCATCGGTGTGTGTGTGTGTGTGTGTGTGTGTGTGTGTGTGTGTGTGTGTGTGTGTGTGTGTGTGTGTGTGTGTGTGTGTGTGTGTGTCATGGCGCCTGTCCTCACTTAAGTTAAGATTGTACAAGAATTATAATCGGGTTAACTCTGCTCTGTGTCTGCTTTTGGAAGTTGCTTGTATTATTGACGCACCTCTCACATTTCATCCTATCCCTGCTCACACACAGCAATAAAAACTATATTCACTGTGCCACATATCTTTCCTCACCTGCCTGTTAATAAATTATTTGTAGAAATGTTCCCAGCTCATTTTTGTTCCCAGTTCCCAGAAATTCTCCCAGCTCATTTTCGTCTTTTCTTTCATTGATCCAGCATGGTCCATATCCAAACCTAGCCGGGACTTTATTCCCAACGATCCGTTCCTTTTAGCCGGTACATCCTTGGCAGTGTTGCTCGGCTGCATCTGATCCAGTAAAGTGATCCGGTTCGGACAAGGCGTACCGAGGGTGTGTCCCCCGGTTATTTTTAGGTAACCGGTAATCTACATCACGTGGTTGAGTTATTGGCGTTCACAGTCGGTTTGCGACCCGCTGCGTCACGGAATTATCCGTGTGCGATGGCCTGCAATTCCGGGGAGTCTGGTGGGAACCCAAGATAGCTTCTCCTCCTAGTGGTCTTCTCACCCGACCCCCAGCCCACCCCAATTATCTCTCTCTGCAAATGTGTATTGCATCGCGCCCCAGGTGGTAGCTGTTATTACAAATCATCATCTTACACAAAAAAGTTAAAACGACTTCAAACTGGAAGGGTGCTCAGAAGAGCGGATACCTCCGCCACGTAATACCTGATCCTGTGAAACAGAGCCCAATAACTTTTTGAAATATCATGCCATATATCATTTTTAGCCCCAAACATCATTAGCTAGGTGTAAACAAACACAGAAAGGGGTGAAAACATGACCTCTTTCCACTTTTGGTGGCGGAGATAAAAAGCATTTCAGTGATGTTGAAATCTGAGAGAATGAGTCAAAATTTTCAAAATGTTTAATATCACTCATTTTAAACGAAGGTTCAAACCAAATCACCCAACACTTCACAGTGAAGTGAAAGTGATTTTTGCTCATGCCGTATACACCACATGGTCAAAAGTATGTGGACACCTGCTCGTCCAACATCTCATTCCAAAATCATCAATATGGAGTTGGTCCCCCCTTTGCTGCGATAACAGCCTCCACTCTTCTGGGAAGGCTTTCCACGAGATGTTGGAACATTGCTGCCAGGATCTACTGCCATTCAGCCACAAAAGCATTAGTGAGGTCAGGCACTGATGTTGGGTGATAAGGTCTGGCTCACAGTCGGGGTTCCAAGTCATCCCCAAAGTGTTCGATGGGGTTGAGGTCAGGGCTCTGTGCGGGCCAGTCAAGTTCTTCCACACTGATCTCGACAAACCATTTATGTACGGACCTCGCTTTGTGCATGGGGGCATTTGTCATGCTGAAACAGGAAAGCGCCTTCCCCAAACTGTTACCACAAAGTTAGATCATCTGGAATGTCATTGTACGCTGTGGCGTTAAGATTTCCCTTCACTGGAACTAAAGGGTCGAGCCCGAACCAAGAAAAACAGCCCCAGACCATTATTCCTCCTCCACCAAACTTTACAGTTGGCACTATGCATTCAGGTAGGTAGTGTTCTCCTGGTATCCGCCAAACCCAGATTAGTCCATCGGACTGCCAGATGGTGAAGCGTGATTCATCACTCCAGAGAACATGTTTCCACTGCTCCAGAGTCCAATGGCGGTGAGCTTTACATCACTCCAGCCAACGCTTGGCATTGCGCATGGTGATCTTAGGCTTGTGTGCGGCTGCTCGGCCATGGAAACCCATTTCATGAAGCTCTCGATGAACAGTGTTTGTGCTGACGTTGCTTCCAGAATCAGTTTGAAACTCGGTAGTGAGTGTTGCAACTGACGACAGACGATTTCTCCGCGCTACGCACTTCAGCACTCGGCGGTCCCGTTCTGTGAACTTCTGTGGCCTACCACTTCACGGCTGAGCTGTTGTTGCTCTTAGACGTTTCCACTTCACAATAACAGCAGTTACAGTTGACCGGTGCAGCTCTATCAGGGCAAAATTTTACGAACTGACTTGTTGGAAAGTTGGCATCCTATGAACGTGCCACATTGAAAGTCATTGAGCTCTTCAGTACAGCCCATTCCACTGCCAATGTTTGTCTATGGAGACCGCATGGCTTTGTGCTTGATTTTATACACCTGTCAGCAATGGGTGCGGCTGAAATAGCCAAATCCACTAATGAGAAGGGGTGTCCACATACTTTTGGCAATGTCGTGTATAAGCAACAATGATGGTTGATGAAGGTCATGTAAGCTGACTTCCAAGCATATGGAGATGATATCAGGCAAATGATCGAGTGAATAGAGCAGAATGTTTGTGAGGTAGAATGTGTCGTCTTTTGATTAAATCGATCAGCAAAGTGACAGGTAAAAATGCCTAGTGCCCTTACTAAAATTAAGTTCAGCACACCTGTGGTTTGGGTTGAGATGGGGTGGGTAGATGAAGTGTGGAGCGTCCTGGAGCAGAGCAGATGGTTACAGCTGGCTGAAGTTGCCCAGTGCTGGAAGAGTAAAGGTGTTGTGCACCTGATGGTGCATGCTGTTGAGTGGGTGAGCGTGAGAGGCCATGAGGATATGTGTGTGAAGGGGAGCGTGCTAGAATCGCTGGCAGAGTGTGCGTCTGTGTGGGTGAGCGGGAAGGAGAAGACGGTGGGTGGGACTGAGTTGGCGAGCGAGCGGGTGGTTGCCCCAGAAATTGGGGATGCACTTGTGTAGGAGATCGAGGTGGAACGAGGGAGCGAGGGGGAGGAGGTTGGGTTGGAGAGCGAGGAACAGAGGGTGAGTGGTGTTGGGGAGTTGTAGGTCGTGAGGTCGGAGGAATGGTGTGAGAAGCCGAGGGTCGGGTTGGCGTTGTAGGACCTGTCTGCCTGTGTTGTACCTGGGGAGCAACTGAGGGGCCAATGTGGGGTTTAGATTGAATAGTAGGTAATGTAAGGCTTGGTGGAGACTGTTGTTGTGAAGCAGACACTGCACCTGTGGAAAGAAATATGCTGTAATCACAAATTACCATCACAATCATTTATCACACTTTATATTTGTTTTCATCCATTTGGGAAAGACCTATTTGCTCGGTATCCAGAGAAAATGTCAATTCAGAAATTGTCTCAATTTCCACTACAATGAATTTATTCAAATACCAAAATTGGTTAAATATGGCATGTCAGTCAATATCAGTATTTCGACAAATGGCAATGCTGACATAGACATAACCAATAATTGAAGCACTTACCTGTGTCAATCAAAAAGTTTATTTTTAGTTTCATGAACTTATATTCCAGGGGCATCAGCAAACTCACCTACAGCTGGAAAATAAAATTAACATTGGTTGGGGACTACAAATAAAAGGACTGACATCTGTACTGAGTTTTGCTGGCTCAGAACCATTGCTTCAGAGCTGGGCGAGGAAAAGGGAAGGATGGAATTTTTGTCGATCAATGATCCCCTCTGTAGTGCAGACATGTCAGTGTGTGACATTTTTTTGGATGTCCAAGCAAGAGTACATTTGCAGTGTTGTACACAAATATATATATACTGTGTAGTGATGTTGGCAGGTCAGGATACACCTTGAACAATAGGTTATGTTTCACCAATTTTACAGTGCTTTGAAAAAGAAAAAAAAAGTGTGAGGTTGTTCGCTTAGGACAATTACTAGACAACATTAGCAGAGTGGACAAATCAACATTGGATGTGGGATTTGAACCTGGGGCTTCAACATCATTAGCTAGGTGCTCAGATAGAAATGTGCAAAAGGTCAACAGCACCAATTTTAAAGGACTAAGGTCACGACAGATGCCACAAACTAACAGGGATAATGATGAAAAGATGGAAAGAAGCTTTGAGATGAAGTCATGAAAGAAGGCTGGAGCGAAAGACCTCAAGGAAGAAAGTGGCATGGGTAAAGGCCATGATAATGGAGGGGTGGAGTCGTGGGGTCGGAGAAGGGAGGGGTGAGAAAAAGTGAGGGAAGTAAGGTCAAAGAATGTGATGTGCTGGGCCAAGGGCAGGAGCCAGAAACTATGAAGGAAGGTGGTGGTGAAAAAACAAGGTAAAAGAAAATGTGAAATACTGTGAGGAGAAGAGCCCAAGTTATAAGCTGAGAATAGTTAGTGCAAGTCAGGAAGTGAAGAGGAAGACGCTGATATTACGGAGCAGTGAAGAAGCTGGAGAAAAGGTTCAGAGGCTGAGAGGTGTAAATGAATGGCAGTACGAACCAATATTAAATTTCTGTACGTACTTAATTTCCATATGCTAACCGGGCATAGTGGCGTGCGTCTGTAATCCGGCTACTCGGAGGCTTGGGTTGGAGGATCGCTTGAGGATGGGGCCTCTGCACTGGGCAGGGTGTGGAACAGCCCGGAATCATGGCAAAACCAAAATCCTGATCCCTGTGTCGTAAGAGGTGACCAGGGTTGCGTCAGGAAGGGCATCCGGCGTAAAACCTGTGCCAAATCAGTATGCGGATCATCACGGATGATCCGCTGTGGCGACCCCCTAACGGGAGCAGCCGAAAGACGAACAACTTAATTTCCATATCCTACATCAATTAATCATGTCATAATATTCTTGCCTTTCCTGTAGTCTACTACAGTATTTATAAACTGTTTCCATGTCCTACATCAGTTGGTCATGTCATAATACTATTTCCTGTAATGTAGTTTATTATACAACCTACTCTGAGCAACAGCCGTAGCAAAAGCTGAGAAGTGGAGAGCAGATCGTGTGTACTAGTCCGAGTGTTCGCCAGAAAAGCGTGCATTTGGGTCCGCACAATATTTTTCTGCATTTTTGTGATCACCAGACCACCTGAATGAATATTCCGATTGATGCCACTCTGGCACCCTTGAGCATTTTTGGAGAAACCCATTAATATGCAAATTAGCGGTGGCCATTGTCGAAATTACTATTTTTCTTAACATCTCCAAAAGTAAGCATCCAAATAGCCTGGTTGACGTGTCTACACCCATGTTTTTAAGGTCACTGGTCATGATAAACCCACTTAAAATTTAATAACATTTAAATTTAGCTCATTAATATGAAAATTGCAGTCACCATTATCAAAATAACAATTTTTGTTAATATCTCCCTGGGTGTGTGCTGCCGCTCGCCACGTCGCCACAGGGCGAATCCCCTTACCTGTGGCTAATATTCTAAACCACCCATTAGCCACTGTGGCTAATCCATGTTCTAGTGGTTTTTTTTTTTTTACCAGTTCTAGACGAATTTTGGGTGATTTTAGCACAGAATTCAACCTTCGTTGAGACGGCCGCCATTTTGTATGTTTTGATTACGGGAATCATGCGTGATTTCGTACAAGCTTATATATACTAACTTTAGTAGTTTTAAACTAATTTCTAGTAAAGAAAAATCGACCGAAATTACGCATCATTCCCATGATTATCGTCTCAAAATTTTAATTTAATTTTTTTGAAAATTTTTTTTTTTTTTCCGGAATGATTCGGCATGATTAGGCGCGACTCGGCACTACATGCTTTGTTGGGTCAGTGGTTGCCAGGTGAGTTTTGACACAATCAGTAGTAGTACCTGTAGTAGGACGAGTTTGTTTGGTGACTTTGGTTGGTTGGATGAGTGAAGTTGATGGGTGAGATTGGTTGTATGAGTGAGTTTGATGTGTGACATTGGTTGGAAGTGTGAGTTTGATGTGTGAGATTGGCTGGAAGTGCGAGTTTGATGAGCGAGTTTGATGTGTGAGATTGGTTGGATGAGTGAAGAGTTGAGTGAGGGGTTGAGGGATGGAGGCCAGGGTGGAGAGAGAAGTTGAGTGTGGGGTGGAGAGAGAGGTTGAGTGTGGGATGGAGGGTTAATGCCAGATAAAAGGGTCCCATTCACTTCTACTTGTTGTTTTTGTGAATTTTTGTAAATGTTTGTTTCAGAGTGCAGAGGGCCTCCCCCTTGTGAAATTGCTGTATTTACATTGTTGTATAAAAAGAATTATACAATTATGGCTCGACACGCAATTCAGGGACTTCCACTTGTTGTATAGCCAATGATGTAATCTAGACAGTTATCCACTGTCTTCTCGTCCAGTATAATGTACTAGTCTACAGTTACTGATATTATCTTTGTATTTGTGTGCATAATACGGATATGAGTAACCACTATTTTTATATATCCATTATTTTATGATTATATTTTATTTCTTGACAGTTATCTACTTCTAGTCCAGTATAATGTACTAGTCTACTCTAGTCTACAGTTATTGATATTACAATCTTTGTTTGTTTTTTTTTGCGCAGAACACTATTGACTTTTGTTATTAACAAATGCCGAGGCTATGTATTTATACACTGTGCAATGGGTTATGCAATAAAGTGTATTTGACTGACTTTTTTCACGTTTCTTAATCCAGATTCATTTCACATGCAATCTGATTTATTTAAATAGTTTGAAAGCTTATTGCTTGTTGGCGAAAGTTCTTGCTTTGTTCTTCATTCGTTCAGGGTACTTGAACACAGGATACATCATGTGAGATAAGCAGGAGAATAGAGTACTGTAAGCTTGTGACACCCATCACCAGACTGCTTTATTATAACCTCATGCATACCTGAAACACAAACAAAACAGCAGCATGAACTAAAATTTAAAATTAACTTATCATTTCATATTGCTAAAAAAAAAAACTTTTGAATAAAATATGTGGCTATTTCCTTTCTCCTGTGGCTAATGATTCTAAACCTGGATTAGCCACAGTGGCTAATTCATTTTGAAAGCCAGAGCACACCCAGTCTCCAGAAGTCAGCATCAAAACAGCCTGGTTGAGGTATCCAAACCCATGTTTTTAGGGTCACTGGTCAGGATAAACCCACTTACAATTTAATAACATTTAAATTTAGCTCATTAATATGCAAATTAGCAGTCACCATTATCAAAATAACATTTTTCTTAATATCTCCAGAAGTAAGCATCCAAACATCCTGGTCGAGGTGTCCAAACCCATGTATTTAGGGTCACTGGTCATGATAAACCCACTTACAATTTGATAACATTAAAATTTAGCTCATTAATATGCAAATTTGCATAACCCTACCCCCTGAATTTGTCCGCGCCGATCGGCGTTTTTGCAGTACAGTTATACAACAAAACTGTTTGAAAATAACTTGTGCAGAGCCGTTTATCCCCAGTTCAGTTGTGAAGAAATGGATGACCTCAGAAGATCAACAGCATGAACTGTTTCTGATCAAGTAAGTTGAGGCTTGTAATGTAATGAAAGAAACATGGAGAACTGAGTTTTAAGTAAGAGTAATGTCTTCTGATACAGTAGAATGATCAATATTATTTGCAAGCAAGTTTTTAATTTTTTTTATTTAACATGATCTGTCTGAAAGCAACTGTGTATTTTGTTGATTTTTAAAAGTGCACAGGGTGGAACCTGTTTCCTGAGAATTTTTTGAAATACGAACAAAGAAATTACATGTTTACTGGTGTTTATAATTACCTCTATTGTTACAGGTTGAGGCTCCATCACCATGGGAGACTGTTTCTTCAGTCCCTGCGATGCAAGTAAAGCTGGAAAACCTTTGGTAACAGTTGGTCCAGACAGAGTGCGAAGTATCATCCGGTCAAGCAAAGCAAGACAAGATGGTATACATGAAGAACTTGAACAGAGGTTACAGGCAGACGAATCAATCGAGCTCAAATGCCATAGAGACTGTGTGTCAACGTACACATCACGCTCACACATAGAAAGACACTTGAAACGAATGAGTAATGTCTGTTTGGAAGATGTTTCAACAAGCAAAAGAAGCCGCTGTTCAAAGATGACAGTATTTGACTTTAAAGAACATTGCATTTTTGCGCAGAAAAGTGCATCATGGACTTTGATAAGATGAATCCTAATCGTTGGCGGCGTGTTCTCCTTTGTAGGACTGCAGATCGATTGATCGGACAATTTTCAAACAAACTATTCTCGATGTTATCGATTCCCACCAGGATGAAGAAGGATGCCAGGTCAACATTCGATTAATGGGCGCAATCAGCGATCTTCATGCTGCTGATGCGAGATATCATGATGACTGCAGAAAGTCCTTCATGGCACCTCGTTCTGTTGCAGCAGCAGCACACAGCAGCAGAGAAACTCAGGACATTGAGCCAGCTGTCAGTTCTACCATCCTATCGATGAAAATGACATGTTGCGCATCTGGAATTCAGTAGAAGTCTACAATATGTACAAGGATCATGGAGGAAAGCTAAACTCTCGACGAACCCTGTTATCCAAATTGTTGGATATACTTGGCTCTGAGCTTCTGGTTCTGTCTGGTGAAGGTGTCGCTAGTTTAATGTTGTTTCACAGCAGAGCGTCTACTGCGATCAACTTAGTAGCATCAGATGAAGATGACGCCATTGATGTTTCCATAGAACGAATTGCCCAGAAGGTTGCACAGCAATCTAAGCAGTTGTCGTCCAACCCCAGTTCCTATCAGACTAGAATTAATATAGATATTGCTAATGAAGCAGTGAGTTCAACCCTTCAATTACTACTCTCCAAAATATCAGCTAAACTGGACTGCACACTTCCAGGAGCTCTGATAGATCTTGGAGCTAATACGATGTGAATGTTCCTCCAACAAGCAATGCCACACAGCTCAATGCCGCTGCACAGCAGCCAAGTTACTATGCACAGTTTTCTGTACAAGCCATGGAGATACTGGCTGCAGGAATGAGCGCACCAAGACAGCTGCTGCATTTGCCCTTGATGATGACTCTGACACTGAATGAGACACCAAGCACTGAAGGAGCCTTCACAAGGTTTACAAACCTGTTATATACATGAACATTTGATTTACACAGGAATGTCTTCTTTTGTTCATGTTGTTAGTTGCTTTCATTGCATACTGTCGAATTGTTGAATCTGTATGAATAATAAAGTGATCTATAGTCACAAAGACTGAAGTGTTTTTTTTCTATCTATATGTCTATTTATCTACATTTTCAATAATGGCGACTGCTAATTTGCATATTAATGAGCTAAATTTCAATGTTATGAAATTTTAAGTGGATTTATCATGACCAGTGACCCTGAAAACATGGGTGAGACACCTCAACCAGGCTATTTGAATGCTTACTTTTGGAGATATTAAGAAAAATAGTAATTTCGACAATGGCCACCGCTAATTTGCATATTAATGGGTTTCTTCAAAAATGCTCAAGAGTGCCAGAGTGGCATCAATCGGAATATTCATTCAGATGGTCTGGTGATCACAAAAATGCAGAAAAATTGTGCGGACTCTAATGCAAGGTCATCTTGAAAAATGTTGTTTGACATCCGGACTACACCTGAAATTGTGGCTGAGGTCGGTGTACGTGGTGATGAGACCGTCCGAGCATCTGGCGGGGAACCCCCTTCTCCACGGCGCCAGCTCTCCTCTGTGCCATGGACGCCCTTGGGTGAGATGGGGTGGGGAGGTGGGCGTGCTGTGCCAGGTGAGCGAGGTTGACTGCTGGGCCGGAGTGGGACGCTCTGTGTCACTGGCCCAGTTGTGCCACGTAATGCCAGGTTCTGAACTTGCTGCCATATTATTCACAGATTGCATAAATTGTGAAAATGGGGGAAACATTAAAGAAATACGATTGGTTGAGAAAGTCAAAATAGTAAGTCAGGCAAAGGTTAAAGGCATGAACTCCGATATAAATTCTAAAGAAAAAAAATCTCATTCAAAGGCCATTCCATGAAGCACTCATCAAAAATCAAATCAAAGTGAAAGTAAAGGTAATTATGTGTCATAATGATTACCTGGGAGGAAGTAGAGCCAGTGGTTGCCATTGTAACCTCAGGCAAGGTAGCAACAGCAGCAGGTGGAGCAAATATAAGCTGTAGCAATCAGGGAAAAGAGAAAGCCAAAGCAGCAGGGCTCGCTAGTTCTGTAAGCCAAAAGAGCAAAAGAATAAACTTTCTCACACTTATCCCAACCTACATGTGAAGGATTTTGATCAAGAGTGTTATAACCCATACAAAGAAATAGAACAGAGGAGGAAACCATTTTTCCCATTGCACCTGTGCTGCATTCATACCAAAGCAATTCAACCTATAAGTTTATTCATAGTCTATGATACTAACCCAGTCTTTACAGTTTACATTTTACACAAAGGGGGTGGAGGAAGAGAAAGGGGAAGAGGAAGGGGAAGAGGAAGGGGAAGAGGAAGGGGAAGAGGAAGGACAGAGGAGGAGGAGAACAGTGGGGCAGACACAGACACAACTCCAGGATGTTTAAATTAGTTGTTCTTTATGAATGAGAAAACACTTACTCCCTCCAGTAGTGGCCTGGGGGAGTGAAAGGGGTTGGGGGGGGGGGGGAGGTGAGACAAATTTATTTAATGCCAGTGATTAGTAATCCCACCTCCCGCTGGCAGGGGTCAATAAACCATGTGTACTGTGCAGGTGAAAATTGTAAGTAATCCCCCCACTCTTGCTGGGGGAGCAGGTATTAATTATCTTGTGCCCTGACCCTGGATACCCCCAGCACATTATACATACGCGCACGCACACACGCACGCACGCACACACGCACACAATCCCTTGGAGTACGTGATACAAATAATAGATTTTTTATTTTTTTTAGAAATTCAAAAGAACAAAAAATAAATGAATAAAAATTAAAAAGTCATAAAAATCTGTGCAGCACTTCAAAAATGAGATGTGAAAATGCATTCAGTGATTGGCGGTTTGTTTTACATTTTGACCACGTGTTCACGTTGCTTCCATTTACTCCGAGCTGTCTCGTTGCATCCTCCTATTCGCATTGTGTTTGACCCTGCATTGTCTTTCTTAATTACAATACGCATTTCACATTCAAAGTAAATAATTTTTATCAGGCATGGCTCCCAAAAAGCCCAATAAAAGTGGTGAATCGAAGAAGCAGCAGCAGCAGAAGAAGAAGCAGAATCAGAAGAAAAAGATACCAACAATTCTGGCAGTGAAGTCAAAAGTGCTTCAATCAATGAATGGACCCTGGAGTGGGGCCGACAGCTGTCGGCCGTGAGTTCACATTCCATGAATCTACCATAAGAACAATTGTCAAAAATAAGAACGAAATTATAAAAGCTGGTGAAACAATCATTCCTTTGATGGCTACCAAATTATTGAGGTCGAAGAGAAATTTAATGGAAGAAATGGAAGCGCTTTTAGGCAAATGGGTGGAGGACACAAATGAGTGATCCATCCCACTCAGCACAGCCATCATTCAAGCCAAGGCTATCAGTTTATTTTGTGACTTAAAACAAACAGAGGCATGGTGCACCATCCTGGGCAGAAACATTCAATGCTAGGGGTGTTTTAAGAATTTTAAGTGCTGCAGTAACTTACACAATATAAGCATCAGTGGCAAAGTGGCAAATGCTGATGCTGAAGGGGCAAATGACTCTCTCAAGACCTTTGCTAAAATTGTCAAGCATAAAGATTATCCCCCTAATTTAATTTTTAATGTGGACGAGATGGGGTCGTTTTGGAAGAGAATGCCACCCCACACGTTTATCTCAAGGAAAGAAAAGCATGCCTCTGGCTTAAAGGCAGCCAAAGACTGCCAAACACTCCTCTTAGGTGGTAATGCCACTGGAGACTTTAAACTCAAGCCCCTCCTCATCTACCACTCTGAAACATCATGAGCTGTGAAGGGTACCATAATGGTGATCTGCCTGTCAGGCAGCGGTCCAATCGCAAGGCCTGCATAACTCCAGAAGTTTTCTTCAACATGGTTTACAAATGACTTCTGCCCTGCTGTCAAGAAATATGCAATGGAGAATAATATGGACCCAATGGCTGTGTTGGTCATCGACAATGTTCCTAGCCACCCCAAAAGCATTGAAACTCGCAGGGCTGAATTTCCAGTGGAAGTGTGCTTCCTTCTGCCAAACTCAAAGTCACTCCTGTAGCCCATGGACCAAGATGTTATTGCCACCTTTAAGGCCAACTATGTGCACCACATTTTTGGTCAACTCATTGCTGACACTGATGGGCAGGACAAGCAGTCCACGCAACAACATCATGAAGGCCATCACCAACATCGTCAAGTCTTGGCATGAATTAACACCATCCTGCATGAATGGTGTTTGGTGGAATCTGTACCTGGATTGTGTCAATGCTTCATTGGATTTGATGAAGAGCTGCCACAAGCCAAGGCAGAAATTGCTAATTTGGCCAATATGGCTGGATTAGATGAAGTCATTTCCGAGGATGAGGAGGAAGTTCTGGCTTCTCATACTGAGCAACTAAATAATGATGAGCTGCAGGAGCTGGAGAGGCATGTGGCATCGGAGGCCAAGGAGATGGCAGAAGAGGCTCTACCTCTACAAGTTCCTCACCACCAGTGTGTTGAAAGAGGCTCTTGGAAAAAAAAATTAATGAAGCCCTGGACCTGTTGGAGCAGAATGACGATGACTGGGAAAGAACCTGATGATGAAGCTCCTGCTGCTGGTGGATCCAACCATCAGTAACCTCTTCCCACCAATCCACCAGTGCCACAGGACTGTGCATCAGAAGATGTCTGATGAGCAGAGGCACTTGGTATTTGAGAAGCTAGCTATATTCTGTCATGTGTCAATGACTCAATCTGTAAGAAGTGCTTTCTTGTGTTAAAATGGTCTCATAGTACATGAAATTTGAGATGGCCGGTTTTCCCAAGAACAGTGCACAAAAAGGGCTTGCTGTACAGTAAACCCTCAAATATCGTAGGTTTCGACCAACCGTGGGCAACCTATTGTTCCGATTTAGTTATCACGGTATTTCATTTTGGCTAATCTTGGTTTTGGAGCTGAGATGAGTCATTGTTTGCGTCCAAGTGAACAATTACCTCCCATTATGAGCCTTTTGTTGTTTCTCACACACTGTTAATTGTAGTAATCAGATCATCATATTGGAATGAAGGTAAGTTTAATAATGAATCTTCATCAAACAGGAAATTACATACGGAGATCCTGTAATATTAGATGTACAACATCGACAAGACACACAACAGTTAATAATAGCGCACAAACATAGAGCGGTGGACAAAATTAGTTGTGCCAAAAGGCAGAGAAAGGTTATGACATTTGGCAAAATAAATCAAGTTGTTAGAAACGTTGGCAAGAGGTCAAATGCGGCAACTGTGGGCATTATGGGATCAATGAATCAACTGTTCAGTGAACGAGAGTCAAATGCGGTAATATGGGAGAAACCATTGCAGATGTACGCATTTGAGTGGACCGGTAATATGGGAGGAACAATTGCACATTTACCTGTGAGTGGACCTTTACCAATATTGCGGATTTACCAATATTGCGGATTTAACAATATTTCCATGAGGCACCCAGGGCCGATGGCTCCAGTTCAACAACTGCCCAAGAAACAGGCTTGTTTTGGAAGAGGATGCCATGTGATACCTTCCTTGACAAGCAGGAAAGATCTGCTCTGGGTCAAGGTTACTTAGGATCGTTTTAACCTTCTTCTACATGGCAATGTAGCAGGCGACTTCATCCTGCTCCTGATGATTGAACAGCCATCGCAAGTTCTACTTCCACATTTTTCTAAACAACACCTTCCCCCCTCTCACAGCATTATCATCCTGAGCTAAGTCTTGTGTTTTCTATTTATGGCAGAGGACAGTACAAACGAGTGTGTAATAGGTTTACCCTAACCCACCTCGCTGTCTTGTTGTAAATATAAAAAGTAAAAGTGTGTTTTTGTTAATTTTATACTGTATATATTTTGTTTACATGTTTATTTCAATTGTGATGCGTTTACTTTTAGCTACTACCAACCTTCCTCTATATTTCCTTGAAGCCCAGGAACCGAACCCCCATTTCCCATTGGCGTTTGGTTTCCATGATGGTGGTTTTAACTCATTTCCATGATCGCAGCATTTTCCAGGAACAGAACTCCCACAATGTGTGTGTGTGTGTGTGTGTGTGTGTGTGTGTGTGTGTGTGTGTGTGTGTGTGTGTGTGTGTGTGTGTGTGTGTGTGTGTGTGTGTGTGTGTGTGTGTGTGTGTGTGTGTGTGTGTGTGTGTGTACACAACCACATGGCCAAAAGTATGCAGACATCCCTTCTAATTAGTGTATTCGGCAATTTCAGCTACACCCATTGATGACAGGTGTATAAAATCAAGCACACAGCCATGCAATCTCCATAGACAAACATTGGCAGCAGAATGGGCCAACACATTTACTTTTTGACAAAACCCACTCACAAAAATCATAATCACAAAACGTGTATACAAACACTGACCTCAGCTACCTACCAGTCCTGCCAATGTCCATGTACCCCTCTATCTCCAATGCTTCTATGTACCTATCTAATTTCAGTTTAAACTTATCTACTGTTCTGTTTCTGCTGCCACTTTTCCAGGGAAGTAGTTAATGCATTCAATGCATTATGCATTCCATGCATTAACTACTCTATGGGTGAAAGACCCTTCCTTACTTTACTACCCTCATAAATCTCTGCTCCTTCACTCTCAGGATATGACCTCTGGTCGTGTGACTTCACTCTGCTCTAAAACTCTTCTGAACTTATCTTGTCTATACCCTTCATTATCCTAAATATCTCAATTATATCCCTTTCCCACCCCTCGTAACCACCTCCTTTCTTATGTGTAAAAAGTCTTGGCTCCTTCAGTCGCTACTGATAGCCAAGTCTAGCTAGGCCTGGATTCAATCTACAAACTCTACGCTAAACCCCCTATATGGCAGCAATGGCCTTCCTCAGATGTGGTGACCAAACATGTAATATTCCAGGTGAGGTCTCACCAAATCACAACCTCTTGATTCACAATTTAATCCTTGGCAAATACAGTAATATACAACCTCAAATCCAATTATGGTGTTTTGAAGAATTTAAGCAGAAACTTTGGAATTAGCATCAAAACTCAATGCAAAAAGACAGACGTTTACAATTTATAAACAATTGTGGCCAAACTGACGTGTTTATGTCCAACAATGTTTTTCTTCCAAAAGTTGGGGTTATAACACTGTTGTTCAGAATCTTTCACATTAAAAGTACTAACTTTATCCAGATTGCCAAAAGAAAAAAAAATGCCCAGGCTACCACTGGTTTATCCAACTGAGCTCACCTCGATTCTATCCTGAAAGTAACTAATAATAAATTCACAGCTTCATCCAATAGTCTAGTCCATCCTCAATTTTCAATCCCCTTCCTTGTTTTCTCTCGCCCCTTTCACAGATACTGTACCATCTGTGCTGCCTGCAGATACATATGATTTGGGGAGCTTCCAGCTCCCTGTCCCCCAAGTAACACGGCAGGAGGTCCTGGTCCACCAGCTGGGACTGAGCCCCCTGTGGATCCTCCTCCCTGTCCTCGACCAAGCAATTGGGGGCTTGCTGAAGTCAAATTTATCTGCACACAGGGATAAAAGTGGAACAGGTGGACACAACGTGCACAAAAGGTCATTCCATAATTGGATCAACTGCACAATAGCTTGGAAGTAATGACATGGACAGGGTGCGTCAACAAATGTCCGATTCCCAAAGAGGGTCTTCTTCTTGAATAACCTCCCAAAAAATGGAATGCACAAGATAGGAACGTAATGGATACATGAAAATAATGAACGCAATGTGTGGGGGATTCCCATTTAATGACAGTGGAATTATGTTCAAATCCCACATGTTGATTTATCCATGGTTTCTTAATGGCCCTGTCCAGCCTGTACTTCCAAGTGTTGGACAGCACAGCAAAATGAACATGAACATTCATTATGGATGTATGTAATGAGGGTCTGTTGAAAAGTAATACCTGCTATTTTTTTTCTCAAAAACAAGTAAAGATATTTGAATGAAACAGATGGTTACCAACATCAATCTATAGTCGACCATGGTGCATATGATGAGTGTGCAAATGAGATCTCAACAATCAATAATGCGGTCCACACATTTGTGCCAACGTTCAAGTAGTTTTGTGAAACATTGACAATAGAACTGTATCCTGCTGACTTAACCAGTGCTTCACAGTGGATTTGACATCGTCCTCAGAAGAACAAGGTTGTCCATGAAGGTGTTCTTGAAGTTTGGGAAATAAATGAAAATCTGATTGAGCAAAGTCAGGACGCCATTGACTGTCTCTTACTCTCGCCTCCGGTCCGTCAGTCACCCCGACTCTCGCCTCCGGTCCGTCAGTCACCCCGACTCTCGCCTCCGGTCCGTCAGTCACCCCGACTCTCGCCTCCGGTCCGTCAGTCACCCCGACTCTCGCCTCCGGTCCGTCAGTCACCCCGACTCTCGCCTCCGGTCCGTCAGTCACCCCGACTCTCGCCTCCGGTCCGTCAGTCACCCCGACTCTCGCCTCCGGTCCGTCAGTCACCCCGACTCTCGCCTCCGGTCCGTCAGTCACCCCGACTCTCGCCTCCGGTCTGTCAGTCACCCCGACTCTTGCCTCCGGTCCGTCAGTCATCCCGACTCTCTCCTCCGGTCCATCAGTCATCCCTACTCTCGCCTCCATTAGTCAGTCATCCCAACTCTCGCCTCCAGTTAGTCAGTCATCCCTAATCTCACCTCCAGTTAGTCAGTCACCCCGACTCTCGCCTCCATTTCGTCAGTCATCCCAACTCTTGCCTCCAGTTATCGTGCTACCCACTGTCATTTGAACTAAGACATCAAGCGTCAGAATCATAAAACTTTATACCCAGTGGTGGGAAGAACTAACGTGCGGACTGCACGAATCTCTTTACCCGTTTTGGAGGAAACGAATAGGAGACATCACTTTTTAACACACACTGTACGTAATTGACACTTCCAATTCACGGCGATTCCAAATACAACAAGAAAGGCACTTGGTAGAGCGCATACCCCCACCACGTAATGCCTGATCCATGAGAACATATCGGGCCAATACATTTTTGAAATATCATGCTCAACAGAACTATATCGCTTTAGGCCCCATCCCTCAATGGTGAAGAATCACTTAAAAATTAAATAATTCTCGTATCCAGATCTGGATCGGGATCCAAATCTTCACTAAAATGGAATTAATTCTTCCTTGTCACACACCCAACCTGTCGACCAAGTTTCATCCGGATCCGTCCACAACTTTTTGAGATATCGTACAGAGACAGACAGACAGACAGACAGACAGACAGACAGACAGAAAAGGGGTGAAAACAACCTCCTTCATCTTCGGTGGCGGAGGTAACAAGGTAAACAGGTCCAAATCAAATAAACAGAGGATGTACAATGTACATTCCTTTTTAATCGGAACATGTTTAATGCGAAAGGAAATTCTCAATTTCCTGATATGGCAAACACCGTTTTCTGTGATCCATCATGTCACCAAACAAACAAGGCCAATGTCTGGCACAGGAGATCCTTCTCGATCAAGCATGCTTCTTCGCTTTCTCCAAATCAAACAAAGCGATCAGTCATCAGGTAAGTGCAAGGCTACAGGTATCGTTCACAGTGATCCAGTCATCAGGTGAGTGCAAGGCCACAGGTATCGTTCACAGTGATCCAGTCATCAGGTGAGTGCAAGGCCACAGGTATCGTTCACAGTGATCCAGTCATCAGGTGAGTGCAAGGCCACAGGTATCGTTCACAGTGATCCAGTCATCAGGTGAGTGCAAGGCCACAGGTATCGTTCACAGTGATCCAGTCATCAGGTGAGTGCAAGGCTACAGGTATCGTTTACAGTGATCCAGTCATCAGGTGAGTGCAAGGCCACAGGTATCGTTCACAGTGATCCAGTCATCAGGTGAGTGCAAGGCTACAGGTATCGTTCACAGTGATCCAGTCATCAGGTGAGTGCCAGGCCACAGGTATCGTTCACAGTGATCCAGTCATCAGGTGAGTGCAAGGCCACAGGTATCGTTCACAGTGATCCAGTCATCAGGTGAGTGCCAGGCCACAGGTATCGTTCACAGTGATCCAGTCATCAGGTGAGTGCAAGGCTGCAGGTATCGTTCACAGTGATCCAGTCATCAGGTGAGTGCAAGGCCACAGGTATCGTTCACAGTGATCCAGTCATCAGGTGAGTGCAAGGCCACAGGTATCGTTCACAGTGATCCAGTCATCAGGTGAGTGCAAGGCCACAGGTATCGTTCACAGTGATCCAGTCATCAGGTGAGTGCAAGGCCACAGGTATCGTTCACAGTGATCCAGTCATCAGGTGAGTGCAAGGCTGCAGGTATCGTTCACAGTGATCCAGTCATCAGGTGAGTGCAAGGCCACAGGTATCGTTCACAGTGATCCAGTCATCAGGTAAGTGCAAGGCTACAGGTATCGTTCACAGTGATCCAGTCATCAGGTGAGTGCAAGGCCACAGGTATCGTTCACAGTGATCCAGTCATCAGGTGAGTGCAAGGCTGCAGGTATCGTTCACAGTGATCCAGTCATCAGGTGAGTGCAAGGCCACAGGTATCGTTCACAGTGATCCAGTCATCAGGTAAGTGCAAGGCTACAGGTATCGTTCACAGTGATCCAGTCATCAGGTGAGTGCCAGGCCACAGGTATCGTTCACAGTGATCCAGTCATCAGGTGAGTGCAAGGCTACAGGTATCGTTCACAGTGATCCAGTCATCAGGTAAGTGCAAGGCTGCAGGTATCGTTCACAGTGATCCAGTCATCAGGTGAGTGCAAGGCCACAGGTATCGTTCACAGTGATCCAGTCATCAGGTGAGTGCAAGGCCACAGGTATCGTTCACAGTGATCCAGTCATCAGGTGAGTGCAAGGCTACAGGTATCGTTTACAGTGATCCAGTCATCAGGTGAGTGCAAGGCTACAGGTATCGTTTACAGTGATCCAGTCATCAGGTGAGTGCAAGGCCACAGGTATCGTTCACAGTGATCCAGTCATCAGGTAAGTGCAAGGCTACAGGTATCGTTCACAGTGATCCAGTCATCAGGTGAGTGCAAGGCCACAGGTATCGTTCACAGTGATCCAGTCATCAGGTGAGTGCAAGGCCACAGGTATCGTTCACAGTGATCCAGTCATCAGGTGAGTGCAAGGCCACAGGTATCGTTCACAGTGATCCAGTCATCAGGTAAGTGCAAGGCTACAGGTATCGTTCACAGTGATCCAGTCATCAGGTGAGTGCAAGGCCACAGGTATCATTCACAGTGATCCAGTCATCAGGTGAGTGCAAGGCCACAGGTATCGTTCACAGTGATCCAGTCATCAGGTAAGTGCAAGGCCACAGGTATCGTTCACAGTGATCCAGTCATCAGGTAAGTGCAAGGCCACAGGTATCGTTCACAGTGATCCAGTCATCAGGTGAGTGCAAGGCCACAGGTATCGTTCACAGTGATCCAGTCATCAGGTGAGTGCAAGGCTACAGGTATCGTTCACAGTGATCCAGTCATCAGGTGAGTGCAAGGCCACAGGTATCGTTCACAGTGATCCAGTCATCAGGTGAGTGCAAGGCTACAGGTATCGTTCACAGTGATCCAGTCATCAGGTGAGTGCAAGGCCACAGGTATCGTTCACAGTGATCCAGTCATCAGGTGAGTGCAAGGCCACAGGTATCGTTCACAGTGATCCAGTCATCAGGTGAGTGCAAGGCCACAGGTATCGTTCACAGTGATCCAGTCATCAGGTGAGTGCAAGGCTACAGGTATCGTTCAGTGATAAGTGGAGCACTTCCACGACGACGACAACGACGACGACTAGTAAAATATCAAACGATGACGTTCACTTGATAACATCGACATTTACACTCACGGGGTACACAATGGGAATACCACACAGCAACCATCTTGGGGGGGGATACTTGGTGAAACGACGCTGTTCCGTTGCGGGAAGGTGTTACTGGAACATTATTTTTGAATTACTTTTCCTCATCTCATAACAGTCACAACGACACGGTGACTCTCCCCCACCTTCAGTGCGAGCCTTCCCGCCACCGGAAACACATTCCAAGCTATCACAGGAACATGATTATACAGTGCAGTTCGACTTGACGTTGTCACTCATTCCTTCAGTCGTATCTATTCCTTCGTTCACTCAACGTTTTGTCGGGAAAGTTCAGGATATTGCGAGAAGTTTCGATCCTATTGAAGGAATACGACGCGCGCTGAAATTCGTTCACCGGGGAAAAAAAAAAATTATTCCTGAAGAAAACCTTTCGCCGCCATTTAAGTGGACGCGAAAATACACCGCCCAGTACGACCGCCGAGCGAAATCCGTCGAGATCCGCAAAAAGAAAAGAAAAGAAAAGAGAAAAGAAAATGGCAAAACCGAAAACACGAAGGGAAAACTTCAACAAATAAATATCAATTTTTAAATCTTCACTGCAGGGATAAGCACGATTCCAACGTTGTACAATGCCACGGACGCTCCAGCTTCCTTTCATTGACGTCAACGGAATTAATATTAAATTTTTGCCAATTTGTCAGTAGTACAATTTTCCACATTTTGTATTGTACAAAATAGTGAGGTAAATATGTGGACACAAAATGTCAAAAAAAAAAAGCACGACAGTCACCCGAGCGATGATTGGCTGACCACATGCCGTCGTCATAGTAACAACATTCCTTTGGATTCTTGGGCAAAGTAGAACGCATAAAAAAAATGACAATTCACGTAAAATATTCATATGCATTATTATTATTACTAGTGCGTGCCCGTTTGTGCAGCTTCGTTCCTTCACTCTCGTAAACGAAGACTGGATTGGGGCATTGTTTCAATTAGATCGGACCAACCGTATCATAAATGGCCATAACTTGGGAAATACCTGGGAAACATACTCAGGTCCCCAGCGTCAATTGTGACGTCATATCAAACGAAGAAGAAGAAGAATTGACCCCCCCCCCTCTCTCATCCCCTCTCTCACCCCAATCTCTCCCCCTCGTCTCGCCCCTCCTCTCTCGCCCCTCCTCTCTCGAATTGTGATGCCCCCTCTCTCTCGTCCCTTCTCTCTCTCGCCCCCCCCAAACCTTGGGATTAATTAATAATTTGAACAATGAATTAAAACCTTGTGAAAAAACAGCTTTCAAACCTCGGGAAACAGCTGAAATGGATGAACAACAATATCAAACCTTGAAAAGGCACATTTTTCCCAGCGTCAATTGTCCCCAGCATCAATTGTGACGTCATACCAAACGAAGAAGAAGAAGAACTGACGTCAATCGTGCAAAAAATAAATAAATAAAACCATTAATTGTGACGTCATAGCACCGTGTCTTGTCATTGGTTGACAGATAAATGGCCGTAACTTGGGAACCGCTTGTCCGATTAATATCAAACCTTGAAAAGGCACATACTCAGGTCCCCAGCGTCAATTGTGACGTCATACCAAACGAAGAAGAAGAATTGTGACGTCAATCGTGCAAAAAAAACATTGTGACGTCATTCGTGATGTCATAGCACCGTGTCCTGTCATTGGTTGACAGACAAATGGCCGTAACTTGGGAACCGCTCGTCCGATTAATATCAAACCTTGAAAAGGCACATCAGCGGGTCCCCGGCAATATTCCTGGCCAGTTTCAATCAGATCGGACCTGCGGTCGTCGAGAAACGGCGGTCACACACACACACACACACACACACACACACACACACACACACACACACACACACACACACACACACACACCTTGAATTATAGATAGATTATTGTCTCCGTTAAACATGAACTGAGCTGCTATGCTTATATAAGGACAACAAAAGAGGAAAAATAAATAAAGAGGGGGGGGGACAAATCAGCCAATCATGGTTTGGGTAACATATTGAATGAGGGTTGGGTGCGCTCGCTCCAATGAAACGAGTACTCATTGGCCTGAATGTTGTTTTTTTTATAATTACAGTATGTATAATTATTCCGCAATCTTTCCACGAACGCAAACACATCGCTTCATTCAACTTCCGATAACTTTATCATGAAGCTTGGTCCACACTCCACGTTTTCATATTTAGGTACACCATCCTAAGCATAAAAGCAACGGATGTAGTGGGAAAAAGAAAGAAAGAAAAAAAATAATCAAGAATTAAAAACATACAATTGATCAGCTACATTGTACGTACGCAATTCGATGCAGAATTTATGATCACCCCCCCCCCCCCTCATCTCCCACACCCTCTTCCCTTCCCTCCCAGTCTGTCAGTCATCGTGAGAGAAGGGGAAGCAGCTTTGGAAAAAAGTTTCCCTGTAAAGAGGAGGGGGTGTGTTCAGTCACCATGTTTCTTGTGGAGAGCTGACAAAGTCGAGTGGCTTAAGCACTCGAGCAAGCACTCCGTTCGAAACTGTTGATAAGGAAAGGCCGGCTTGGCAAGCGCTAACTTTCTGCTTGGTAAATGAACACACCACTGACACACAAAGCACAAAGCACAAGCGTGAGTTGGCTCGCATCGCTCGCCTCACCACACATCGTTACATCGGAGTTACATGGATAGTTTGTGAGAAGAAAGCAAATACCTATTTGGGGGGTGGGGGGGCTACCTGTGCAGACTCCCGCAGCGCCTGACTTTTTTTTTTTTATCCACGAACAAACTTTGATACAAACACAGCGGTGAAGGTTGTGGTGTAAAGTTTCATTGAAGTTGTATTTGTAGTTTCAGAGAAGTTGCAAGTATTTATGGACGGACAGACAGACTGACGGACGCACCATCCCGTAAAGCTCCCCGGAACTATGTTCCAGGTGAGCTAAAAATGAAATGTTTTGTCACCATCACAGCAGGATAGCCGAGAGGTATGCATACTTGCTCCAAGCTGTCTCACCTGGGATCGAATCCCAGGTCAGGTCAGGTCAGGTCAGGTCAGGTCAGGTGTGAGAGCATGTGCCGGAGCAGCGCGTCGCTGTGTCCACTTTCCGCCGGTACTCCAGGGGCCTCCGTCTGGCTTCCCCCAGGCCGATGCCAGGCCCATCCCCATCTCCTTGAGATGCTGATCAACCTGTTGCAACCATGAGGCATGTGGTCGACCCATTAGCCGACTCCACTCACGAGACTCCCTCGCTGAGAGAATCTGGTGAGCAGGATCAGCATCAGGAAAATGAGCCACATGTCCATGCAGCCGCAGCCGACGCTCAAGGACTATGCAGGTAACAAATCTCATTTTAGTCTCCTGAGCAACCGCTCGTTGGACACAAAGTCTGCCCAACAAAAGCCAAGGATTCTTCGAAGAGACCTGGTACAAAAGGAATTAAGTCTCCATCTCAGATCCATGGTCAGAGTCCAAGTCTCAGATCCATAGAGCAAGACGGGCAGCACCAAGGACCTGAAGACTCAGACTTTCGGCCTCCCGCACAGGTACCGGCAACGCCACACCCCATGATTCAGTTAATCATGACTCCCCAGGCCCAACCCAGACATCTGTCGACCACAGGAGAGCAGCATCCAAAATGTCATTGAAAGCCTGGATCTTAGTTTTGACCCAGGAAACCCGTAACCCCAGCGGCTCCGACTCCTCATTCAGCACCTCGAGGGCCCCCAAAAGGATATCCAGAGTCTCCCCAAAGATGACTGCATCATCTACGAAATCAAGGTCAGAGATCTTGACATTCCCAAACGATGCACCGCAGATTGAACTCTCCGACATCCTCCCCAGAATCCAGTCCATAGAAGTGCTGAAAAATGTGGGGGCCAACAGACACCTCTGACGAACTCCAGGAACAATTGGAAATAAGTCAGGGATGGTACCACCACACTTCACAGCACTCTCAGCATCAGAGTATAGTTCAGACATCGGATTGATAAGTTTGGTGGCACCCCACAAAGACAAAGAATCCTCCAGAGAGCATCCCCATTCACTGAATCAAACGCTTCACAGGGATCAACATAAGCTGTAAGCAGCTCCTGTGAAACTCTCATCTGCGTTCGGTGAAGACCCGAAGAGCAAGGATACGGTCAATCGTTGACCTCTTTGGTGTAAAGCCTGACTGCTCTGGATACTGGTGCTCAAGCAGATGTTGGCAAACCCCATCAAGAATTATCTGAGCAAAGACTTTGCCCAGCACTGAGAGCAGCGTCACCCCTCGATAGTTGCTGCAGTCTTGGCGATCACCCTTCCCTTTCCAGAAAGGGACAAGGCCCCTCTTCCAGTCAATTGGGATGATGCCTGTGTTCCAGGCAGAGCACAAAACTGCATGCAACGACACGAGTGCAGCATTTCCAGCAGCCTTGAGAAGTTCAGCATGGATGCCACAGATCCCTGGAGCTTTACCCCCATTTCAACCAGTTCACCGCAGCCTGTGTTTCCACAAACGAAGGTGGACCACAGTTGATTGGAGGGTCAGCAATAGGGATTGTAACACTCCTGACATCAAACTCAACAGCTGGTGAATCAGCCTGGAACAGCCGCTCAAAGTAACCGGCCCAGCGGGCCCTCACTTCAGACTCTGTCAAGAGCCCACCACTCTCCGCTCTAACTGCAGTACACCGAGGGACGGGCTTGGAGGTACCCAATGCACAAATTACCCTATAAGCAGGACGAGAATCACTTGACCACAGGTGATGCTCCACCTTCTCACAGATTCCTTGCACATCGGCCTCCTTGTCCACCTTTACTGCACGTACAGTTTTATTCTTCAGCTCCATGAACAGCTCAGCTCTGCAATTCAGCCTGGCCCAGCGACTCTGGTAAATGGTATCCAGTGTCCCTTGAGAGACAAAATTCTCCTTCGTCCATGGTGAGTTCCAAGACCTCTATCGGCAACATCAAGGACAGTGGTCTCGAAGGCACTCCACAACTCTTCCGAATCCCCCAAAGCAACCAGACGCCCCCCCCCCAAATCTCCCCTCAGCCTGTTCACAAACTCCTCAGCTACCCCCTCATCCTTAAACTTGCTAACATTCTGCCTCAGCTTGGATGGTCCTCCAGTGACTATCAATGAGTACATGGTCAATCTCCTTTGTCACACCACCAGCGTTGGAATACCAATTCCAGCGATGAGCCTGTGGGCGCTGAAAACATGAACCAGCCACCCTAAGTCCATGACTTCTTGCAAAGTCAAGGAACTTAGTGCTGTTCTGGTTCACAGTTCCAGACCCATCGGATCAACACACATCTCATAACCATCCCTATCAGTTCCAGTCAATGCATTGAAATCCCCCAAGACTAGAAGAGTATCTCGCCTGGGGCACTGATCAACCACAGACTCAAGCGTGGCATAGAATGGGTCCTTCACGTGAGATCGCTCGCCTCATTCGGAGCATAAACAGAGACCAGGGAAATGACACCCGAGGAGTGATGAATCCTTCGTCTCATGATATGCTCGTTGACTGGTGTTACCTCAATTATCATTGGAGTCAGTTTATTGGCCACAGCTACAGCAACTCCTTGAGCATGGGCACTATCAGAGCGACCACACCAATATCTCTGGCTGTTATCAGAGAACCACCTCACCGCCGTCGAGTCTGGCATTTCACTCAAGCCGACTGGCAGGGTCTCTGAGCAGCCATCAAACTTACAGACTGGTCTCCTATCACTACTTTCTCAAACATCAACTCATCCTGGGAATTCTTTCAAAGAAACTTGCTCTCCCTCATGCACAGATTTATCCCCTCTCGTGTTCAGTTGTCTTACCCTTCCTCCCGCCCTTGGTTTACTGAAGCTTGTGGCGAGGCAGTTGTCCTGAAACAACTTGCCTTTGCCTCATGGAAAGCAAACCCAACTGAGGGCAATCTCAGTTCTTTCCACAAAGCTCGGAACAAGTGTGTATCTACCCTCAGGAGAGCCAGAAAACAACATCTTTCTCATCTCAAGTCTGAACTCTCAAACCTCTCTCCCTCCTCAAAATCCTGGTGGCATTTAATCAAATCTGTTTCTGGTGTATGTTCCCCCTCCATCCCCTCCCTTACCTCAAATGGCCGCACTGCTGATTCCACACGTGATAAAGCTGAATGTCTAAACTCGGTGTTTGCAGCTAAATCTTGTGTCCTAAACCCATCACTATCTCTACCCACTTTACCCAGTCGCACCCAACTGTCCCTGGACTCTGTATCCTTTTCTCCTGACAAGGTGGAGAGCTTGCTTTCAAACCTCGAGTCAGATTCTGCAACCGGTCCAGACGGCATCAGCCCACGTGTCCTCAAAGCCTGCTCTTCTGCTCTTGCTCACCCTCTCTCTGTTCTATTCACCCTCTCATTTGCCCAAGGTCATCTGCCATCTGCTTGGAAATCTGCTAACATCACTGCCCTGCATAAAAAAGGTGCAAAAACAGATCCCTATAACTACAGACCAATCAGCCTTCTCCCAATCATCAGCAAGGTGATGGAATCCATCATCGCTTCAGATATGAAATCCTTCCTCTTCTCCAATGGCTTGATTTCCAATCATCAATTTGGTTTCAGACAAGGTCACTCTACCCTGGATATGCTGCTTCTGCTCTCCCATCAATGGATGGAGGTCCTCAATGCCAGACAGGAAATCCGAGCCGTATCCCTGGACATATCACGTGCTTTTGACACAGTCTGGCACCCTGCCCTACTCACCAAACTCTCTTCCCATGGTATTCAAGGCCATCTCCACTCATGGCTCGCAGACTTCCTCTCCTGTCACAGTCAACGTGTGGCCCTAAATGGAGTTCTTTCATCCCCTCTTCCTGTCCAGGCTGGAGTTCCTCAAGGTAGCGTTCTGGGCCCTGTTCTTTTTCTGGTTTTCATCAATGATCTCTCGGACTCTCTGGAAAATCCTCTATTTCTCTTTGCCGACGACTCCACCCTCTGCCGTACCATCTGTCATCCCTCAGACCGGCAAGCAGCAGCTTCTTCGCTCACTGCAGATCTGGATAAAATCACAAACTGGTCCAACACGTGGAACATGTCTTTCAATCCAGACAAATCTCACACTCTCACTATGTCTCTTCGAAAGGACCGTTTACAAAACCCCCCCATCCACTTTCTCAACAATCATCTGGAAGAAGTCTTTTCTTTCAAGCTTCTAGGTCTCACTATCTGCCATGACCTTTCCTGGGAAAGTCACATTTCCAACCTCGCCTCAAAAGCCAGTCGCCGACTGGGAATCCTCCGTCGTGCTAAGTCCTTCCTCGGCCCTCTTGAGCTCCTGACCACTTACAAAGCTTTTGTCCGTAGCCTGATGGAGTACTGCTCTCCCCTCTGGGCTGGTGCTCCTGCCTCCCACCTTTCTCGGCTTAACGCTGTCGAAACCAGGGCATTTAAGATCATCGGCATCTCCCGCAATGAAGTTGAGTCTTTGGGCCTCTCACTCAATCACCGCAGGTTGGTCGGTGGTCTTTCTGTCTTCTACCGACTCCTCTCCAGCCTTGCCCCCCCCTGCTCTCTCTGCGATTTGTCCCCACCACATTTCCACAGGGCGCTCAAGGTCCGCCAACAACCCCCTTCTGGTAAAACTACCAAAATCACGAATCACTTCTCATCTTCACTCTTTCATTCCTCTTTTTTTCCCGCCTTTGGAATAAACTTCCTCACTCTATTCTTTCCCATTCTTCCCTCCAGGCTTTCAAAACAGCTGTTCACCACCACCTCTTATCTTCCCCCATCCAAATCCTCGATCTTTTCTACCCCCGATAATCCACCCAAGCCCACTTCCTTCATTTCTCCTGCTTTCCTTCCTGAAAGTCCCTGAAATGTCCATCTTCTCTTCGCCATGTTCCCCGTCCCATCCCCATCCCTCTCCCTTCCACAGTTCACCTAATGTGTCTGTTCCCCACTGTTTTGTCCCTTCCACTCCCGCCCCTCTTGTCTCATGCCTCCTTGCTGTGAGTTGTGTGTTTGCTCTCATACGAGCCTCGACCAAGGTATACAAAAAAAAAAAAAAAAAAAAATAGTTGGTGCAACCACCCACCATAATCTCCGGTCTCCAAACCTCAGAGAGTGCTGCAATACCAATGTC
>NC_140970.1:89218991-89228991 GCF_056783735.1 Eptatretus burgeri | reverse complement strand
ACTTTACCTGCTCAGTGTTCCTATCAGATCTCATTAAGGCAACGGCAAACATGTCCTTGCCATGACAATGCTTTGGCAACACTGACACTGTGTAAAGGGTCTGGACTCATAAATAATCATTTGTACTCATGGGCCACAAAGTGGAATCCCAGGTTCAAATCCCATATAAATACACATTTGTCATATATATATATATATATATATATATATATATATATATATATATATATATATATATATATATATATATATATATATATATATATAAATATAATTGTCCTTCCAATTCATGAAAATTTACACCGATGGTTCCTTTTTCTTTGAATTACATAAAGCTTCTTCATGAGCTTAAGCTCACCATTAAAAAAAAAAATTCCACAAGTCATGCTGTGAGCCACCAAAGACTCTTGGAATGGTTTGCAGCACTTACAAACAAGTGCCCTCAAATTTGTGCTGTCGCATGTTCAAAGAGTGAAAGAACAGTATCAACAGCCTCTGCGGTCAAGCACGAGCCCACTTATGGTGTTGTTTTGAACATCACCATGGTTACATCGTACAATTGTCCTGTTATGTTATTAAAACTGAACAGCGACTGTGGAACATAGAGATCTGCATGCTCACTTGCATCGATGTAATCAACCCATTGCAATAAAACAATGGTCATCGTAGCAAGTCTTGTGCATCACAAGTTAAACATTGCCCGAGGCAGACTCTGCTCTTTCCTATTTGTTTCAGAATTGGAATTGTTTAATTTGCTCTCGTTGCTTGGACGTACCTTTCATGTCAAAATAGATAATCCCATCAACATAATGCCAAGAGTCAGCAATATATATATATATATATATATATATATTTATATATATATATATATATATATATATATATATATATATATATATATATATATATAGATATTAGGTTGGGGACCAGTGGGACCTACCTTGCACCCCCCCCCCCCCGTGACAATTTTTCACTGATACCACAGTGTTCATATATATCCCAAATATCAGAAAAAAGATGTTCCCAGAAAAATAACTCATTTGCACTATGCTTTATTAAGCTGTTTCCATTTTTGCATGTAATTAAGCTATCCAAACATTATTCTACATCTCTGACAACAAAGGAAATATGTTCACTTTATTCCTTGACCCTCCAAACATATGTGTTGATTCCTCATTTACAAATTTCCATGTACCAGAAGTTGAGATATTTACGAAAATGAGGATTTCCATAATGTCGGATCCTAATTTGCATATCAATGCATTTAAAATTATTTCCACTACTTTTACTCAAACAGAAAATAGTTATGTTTTCCATAAACACCAACAGACATCACAAGTCGCAGTTATGTATTATATCAGGCCCAGGTAATTAACTCTATTGATTAATCTGATTTCGCATGATTTTCGAACGATTCATTGTGCTTTGTATTTTATGCTAATTAGCCAACTTTAAAAAAATTCAAAAATTTTAGTATATTTTTTGCCAACCTGGCTTGTATCTGGCAGCACTTGAGTAATGTTTTTTTGACAAAAAACTGACGTGTGTGGTAATTACAAGGAAAGAAAATGGAAATTCTTGCATTTTTGTGGGAATTATTGTCTGTCAAATTTAATGAATATGCAAATGAGCTAATTCGCATAAACAAAATATATTTTAATATGTAAATGTATAAGCTTTAATTTGACACCAATTTTGTGATTTTATGTTTATATTTGACAGAGATATTGACATTTTACCGATCTTTGTGAGATTCGTCTATTTTTGATTGGTTGCCATGGAAACAGCTTAATAAAGCATAGTACAAATGAGTTATTTTTCTGGGAACATCTTTTTTCTGATATTTGGGATATATATGAACACTGTGGTATCAGTGAAAAATTGTCGCAGTGGGGGTGCAAGGTAGGTCCCACAGGCCCCCGGCCGTCTGTCGCCCTTATTTTTCCTCAGCAACGTTTATGCACGTATTTCTTTCGCGAGCTTAGACACCCGCATTTTTTGAGAGCGCACGGGTCGTCATGATAACCGTGCGCAAGTGGGGCAGGGTGAGCTTTGAGGGACTCTGCACTCACCGAGACGGCCGGATATATAAAAACGAATTGGAGGTCCGTTCTGAGGAGGGAGAAGAAAGCGAGAGGGCAAGCGAGCCAAAAAGAAAGCGAGAGAAGTAAGCGCAAGAAGCGAGCAAGAAGCGGGTGTAAGCGTGCAAAAAAGTAGAAGAGAAGCGAGCAAGAAGTGAGCAAGCGAGCGTGTGGTGCGCGTGTGGGTGTCTGACCAGCGCCAACAACGAGACGATTCGTCCTTCCCAGTGCTTGAGCAAGCGAGCATGTGGTGCGCATGTGGGTGTGAGCAGTGCTGACGAGTGAGGCACGGGTCGATCAACAAGTGAGGCGCAGGTCAGTCACCGACAGACCGTGTGGGTCACTGGACGTCACCTGTTTCGTTAAGTGTGAGGAGCTGCCCGTGACGTAGCACCAGGGTCTAAACCCGCGACAGACGATCTCGGTGCCCTCCCAGACGTCGACTGGCGTTCAAGGCTGTTCGCGAGAGGGTGCACGGCAGGGCTGGGTGCTGGCGACGGACGTGACACGCACGCACACATTTCAGGACGTTTTCGCTTCACAGACAACTACTCTCTGGTAAGCGAGACTCTTCCTCTCCCCCCCCCCCCCCCGAATGATCTGCTGGGTACCCTTGTCTGTGTTTAGCTGTAAGTCAACCCCCAGATAAGCATTTGTTCTCTGTTGCTTTCCTGGCATTTTGATTGATTTTGCCTGAGTAATTATTCATTTTAATTGTTTTGGAATTTATTCATTTATTTACCTCAGAAAATAAAGTTCTTTTTATTTATTTATTTTCTTATTAATAAATCATTTATTGACTTCCAACCTGTCCGTGTTTGTCCTTTCCTTCCATTGGTCTGGCATTGTCCGAACCTCGATAGACTGGGAGGTAATTACCACAGATTTGACCAAAAATAGTCGGCACACACCAGCGGTTAAAACGCTCGGTCGTCCTAATTAAAATCTAATCGAGATAACATTGGTGCTTTGCGGAAGGCATGCTCCCCGCTCAGGTAACCATGTGACCTCTACTTAAACGGCATAATTAGACAGTGAACACTGGAACTCGTGGGTTAACTGAGTGGCGTTCGTGGTTTTAAAACAACCCACTGTACCAAAGTTAATTGTGAGCGGTGGCCCCAGATCTGGCTCTTCTGAGGACAACCGGAATTAATCCCCCTGAGTGACAAGCTGGTGTCTCGGTACCCATGGCCGCAACAATATATATATATTTTTAACACACACACACACACACACACACACACACACACACACACACACACACACACACACACACACACACACACACACACACACACACACACACACACACACCAGGGTTTTTTTTTTAAACAAGCATGGTCCAGCAATCATATCTTGGTCATATCAGTAAAAGCGATGTCATATGGAAGCAGCATGTACAGAAGCTTGTATTACATTGGGATAAGTTCAAAAATAAAGATATACCAGTTCAAATGTTGCTGGTACTCCTGACCAGACTATCAACTTGTCACCCTGGTGCTTCATAGGCAAGGTGCAATTAATAAATAAATAAATAAATTTCCCATCCTTCAGAGGGGAAGTGATGCCGGGTGTTATGCATGCAAGCATTCACCGGAGGACATTAAAGATCCCATGATGTCTTTAGACAGAATAGACCATTATGTGCTGGAACCCTGGCCAAATTCCTTCCCGAACACTGGGATAGGAGATGGCAAACCACCCAGTGTATTCTTTCCAGAGAAAGTGCTTCAACAGCAATGACAGTGTGAAAAGAGTCTACCACTACTATTTCTTCTTATTCTTGATCAGCCCAATTTATTCCCACCTTGTGGGGTTGATTGAACAAGGGTTTTGGACCATGTTTCACAAAAGGGGAGCCAGGCAAATGTTCTACTGAAGGTGGTGGGGAATTTGTAATTGTTCAGTTATAACTCACTTGCTCTTTGAGAAAGACACCGTGGGATCTTTAAAGTCCACCGACTAATGCGAGCAGGACATGCGGTTTCACGTCCATCCGAGGGGCAGCACCCTTCGTAATGAAACACCCAGCCTGAGAGGTATCAATCCCACAGTTTATGGTCAGGTCGATAATCAAATCCAATCAAGATAGCTCAAAGGCAAGTGTGCCACCTGTGCCCCATCCTGTCAACCTACACTCGAAAAGAGTATGGACATTGGATTGGAGGTAGTTTTGTGTTTCACTATTCATTATTAACCTGCACGCATGCGTAAAGCGGGGTTTCACTTCAGTCTGTCTGTCTGTGATTGAGGAACTACTAGATTTCAATTAAATTATATATTTTGCACAGTGGTTCACAAATCACTTATAAAAACCTGCAATTTAGGAGTACTTTGGCTCTGAAGTTGGCCAAATTTTTCCGCGTCTCGTTACCCCATGCACGTATGTGCACAGTGGGGTAAAGCAATTGCTTCGGTCTGTATGTCTGTGAATTTTTTTTTTTTTAATCATTCCAAACAGGAAACACAGCTTTTATGGAATTCCGAAAGGACAAACAAAAGGCATGAAGAGCTATTTTAACGTGTTGAATAAGGTGGTGTAAAAGACAGCGGTAAACTTCCCATTAGATTGTTTGGGTAATTTTTATAACGCAGCCTTTAACACTTTTCGTTTATTTCAATCAAATTAAATATTTTGAACACCATGGAACACAAATCAGCTTATTGGTAACTCCAATAACCTTCAGTTTTGTAATACTTTGGTCAAGACTCAAGACGGCGGACAAGATTTCCAACATCAGAGCCAATCAAATTTTCCGCTCGAGCCCTCCCGACAGATGAACATAGATATTCAGACAAAATGGCGGCACCCAGCGATGCAATACCTCAGCTCGCAGTGATTTTTTTTTTTAACTGTCCGTTTAGTGCATCTTTTTCTCAAAGATCGTTCCAATTTCCATTCTTGTCAATATAATGAGACTTCGATTTTTTGGGAGGCTGCCAAATAAGGTGCAAGAAGCTCCACATCTTGGCTTGAATAGGGAAGGGGTAACCCTTCCGGTGATCTTTTTCTCAAGACCGCACGGGGTAAACTGTTCTGTGAACGCTCTATTTCACTGTAGCTACTATAGCATCTGAATTAAATAACTACACTCTCCAATCAACCGCTGCAGCAGCATAGTTAGGGAATTTTTGCAAATTGTATTGACCATTATGTGTATTAGCTCTCAAAGGAGCCTCGACAAGGTATACAAAAAATAAAAATAAAAATAAAAATAAAAATCTGTGAAAAAATTGCTTACCAAATAATTTCTTCACTAACGTATTCATCTAGGTGTCTACTAACACCTATCAATTAGTGCAAACCCAAATCCTTGTGGAAAATTCTGGGGAGGTAATCAAAGTTCGGGTGCTCAGAGGGCCTGCGCGAAAAAAAAAAAAAAAAAAATCGGAAAATTAACTATTGCCAATATTGACTTGTGGGATGTCTAACTAGGGGTTTTTTGGGGTGCTGAATTGATTCCAACCATTATTTTTGAGAAAAAAAACACTCCTTGATCATATAAAATGTATTTTATTGACATTTTTAACAGAACTGTGCTCAATGGAAATGTTGCTTCGTCAGCTTTTACAACCTTATTCATCAAACTCCCCAGTATCTTCCTCACTCCTCTTGTCATCCAGCTGGTTTATGTTCAGGCAAGAGTTACCATGACAGATGCCGCAAGCAGAAATACACTTGACTCCTTGCTTTTTACAGCAGCACCTGAGTGAGCTGGAGTCCCCCGCACAGTTGCAGCTGGCAAACGTCAGGAGATAGTCTGGTGCAATGGGGTCTGTAGAAGGGACTGGTGCATATCCTTGCTCAGTGAGTTGCCATCCATAGTCCCAGGCATCCAACGATGGACTTTGCAGCATCAGGCAGTCTCTAGTCTGGAGGTAAGCTTGGAGAGAGTGCTGTGCTGCAGCTACTGTTGTCGGGGGGAGGTTCTCAGGTTTTATGCTCCCAGTAGCAGCTCGCTTGCTGAAGATGTCGAATCTCAAGTCTTCCAAGTCTTTGGAGGATTTCCCATGGAACATGAGCTTGAAAAGATCACAGCCTGCTTTAATGATATCACCTTTCTCAGCTCGGATGTCCATAAACACGTCCATTGTCCTCTCTGCTTCATCAGTCTTGCAGAGCTTGCTTAGCAAAGTTGGTTTGCTAAACCCAAAAATTGCAGACACTGTATCGCAGCCAGAGAAGCTGTGCAAGAAGATGAGATACCTCCGATATATCTCTGGGAGGGCCTCCTAGATCTTTCCGACATCATAAGATGTTTCTTTGGCTGTCGTGAGGAAGATCGGATGGTCTGCAACATGAAGAATCAGCATAACCAGGACGTCTGTGTCCTCAGCCCTCACCTCGACAGGGGACTCTCTTGCCTCATGTGGAACTGCGCGGACGATGGAGGTGTCGGCATCATTGGAGCATTGCTGTACACTGATTCCATTCCCACTAAATGTCTCAGCAAGGAGAACGAGCTGGGCTTTGTTGTTCTTGTTATCGAGGAACTTTTCTCTTGCAATAATGATTTTGAGATCCAGACGAATCTGAATGTCACAGCATGCATTCTTTGTTCGTCTCAAGTGGTCATGGTCCTTGGTGGAGCTGCCATATCCGTCAAAGACCACCGTTATCCGGAGGTGATGGCTCCCCATGGACTTCACAAACCGGAGGTAGCTCTCGGCAACATCCTTCCAAGTAAGGTTAGCCACCCACTTGACATTGTGCAAGAGCCACCCACCATCAACCACAAGGCTTGTGCAGGGGGGTTGTTCGACAGGTGCCACACATGCCTTCAGGGACCTTGCTAGGGTAGCCTTGTCTGGCTTTCGCAACTTTTGATTTTTGTCAAACAGAGACATCGGTTTTGGCATCAACTCAAAGCGCAGAACTTCTTTGATCTTGACTTCACGATCACTGATGACAATGAGGCGGTTGAATAGCTTCAGTGAGTCAATGACCAGCTTCTCGCCATTGACTTTGGGTCCAGATCTGAGGCTTACAAGTGATTTGACCTTGTGTTTGGTTACCATTGCATCCACAACAGTTTTCCCATCCATATTAGCCTGTATGGCTCTGCCAACTTCTTCTGCTTGATAAGCATTGACTTTGTCTTCGGGAGTGCTGCTGAACCCAGTTGAGAAGGACACCAGAGTCTTCTTGTCCCGTATCGCATCGAAAGGGTTGACTTCCTCCAACCACCCAACTATGGTGTTGACAGCATCGTTATCTCTCTTCATTTGGGCTCTTTTAACGTCGGTGTGGACAGGTACCCCACATTTGACCATGCTTCTTTCTCGCTCTTGGTGAATGAACGAGAAGTGGTTCAGAGTCTGAACCCAAGACTTATGAGAAGACCCATTCTGAAAGCGGCCTCTGTTTAGACCACCAGAGGATTTTGCCTCACGAATGAGTGTGGTTTCTATCGCGATGTCGGTCCATGTGCCGGACCATTCATGGTCTGAGAACGTGACAACATGGTTGCCGTACAAAGTGAACTTGGATAGAGTTTCCTGGAACATGGGACTCTCCTTTCACTGATGCATCAGCTGTACATACAGCCTTGCTCCCTTTGCGTACTGATGGTGGCCCACTGCTGCGAAGGTATTGAGCATTCCAATGATGCAGCTGAGATGACCTGTGTGGTCTGGGACACGCTCACTCCTGATGAATACCTTGATGAGGTCGATTCTGCCATCGTACCAGACCCAGAGTGCTGGTGGCCTTCCTCCTTCAGCTAAGATCTTCAATCTCTCTGCTATCTTCTCCTCGAAGACAGTGACTATCCTTGGTGTGAATTCTACTGAGTATGAGCACACAAGTATAACCAACAATATAGCAGTGCTTTCAAAAATGTTGTATGTTGGTTTCAGCACAATTTGAACAATCTGAATCAATTGAGCCAAATTACTGCAAAACAGTCTGAGATGTCTAAAAATGTATCATATCAATATTTTACGGCCAGGGATTCATTTTTCCTCAAATCTAATGGTTGGAATCAATTCAGCACCCCCAAAAAACCCTAGTTAGACATCCCCACAAGTCAATACTGGCAATAGTTAATTTTCCGATTTTTTTTTTTGTGCAGGCCCTCTGAGCACCCGAACTTTGATTGGCTCCCCAGAATTTTCAACAAAGATTTGGGTTTGCACTAATTCATAGGTGTTAGTAGACACCTAGATGAATACGTTAGTGAAGAAATTTTTTGGTAAGCAATTTTTTCACAGATGGTCAATACAATTTGCTAAAATTCCTTAACTAGCAATGACATCTGATGTGATCACTTTCGCAAGCACAGTTTCCATGCAAGAACTTTAGCATCGCAAACAAGAACGAATTACAAGTTTCTTGCATCGATAATATGTTGCTACTGCCCCTTTCTTCTGGTGCATACGTCGGTAGGTTTCTTCACTTTTGCATTAAATCATTTGAAACTGGAATAGCATTTGTGAGTATCAAATACTTAACTTCTGTGAATATTTGTAATAACAGCAAACTTTAGCTTTATAAAACACTCAAGCACTCAAACCATATTGTACAATTTTTGAAACCGACACTTCATATCACTCATCCAACATGATTACCTGCTGCACTGAGGCAAGCTGTTGCAGCTGGGAACTGGTGAGCTGAGGAAGCTGAGGGCTGGAGAGCTGGGAGGTCGGTGACTGTGCGTGCTGAGAGCTGGATGCATGCTGGTTACTCTGCGGAGGCAGCTGTGGTTGGTGCAGCGCCGCAGTATGCAGAAGCAAGTGCTGCTGCTGTGCCACGTACATATGCTGCAAGTACTGCGCAGCTGTGCTGGGTTGTCGTTGGAGAGCTTGCTGCAGGACCTGCTCACAGCCACACGGATGTTTTTCGCTCTCCACTTTTCACTCGCCTCTCGTTCTCCATTGCACCTGCTCACAGCCGGATGGACGTCTTTCGCTTTCCACCTTCTACTCTCTTTTCTTACTCCCATGCCATCCAATCGCTCTCTTTCTCCAAATGTATGCAAACCTTAATGTTGAAACAATCAGCCACTTCCCGACGTTTTCGCCAAATTCGGAAAGATGGCAGCATCAAAGATGCAGTTCAACAAGTCACAAGTCTATTTCATTACAAGGCCGAAAACAAGAATTTCCTCTCGCAACATTGTTGGTTCTTTACATTTTGAAAAAGAGTAAGCCATTGTGTGCCAGTACCCTGTCCAAGCTCTAGAAATCCCCTACCAAAATTTGCGGCAATGTCGTATCTCAGAAATGTAATCGGCAGATTATCAGTCAAAAAAAGAGACAGAGATTCACTTGATAGAAAGATTGAAGTTCACCAATGGGAAGACAAACAAATATAACTATTCAAAGTAGTGACCTCATGAAGATGACCTCTGCGATATCAAACTCATGGATTTCTCCCCAGGGATTCAACCACTGAGACAGTATGCATGGTGACAATCCCAGACCTCAAACGACCCACCATCACAAATCATAAACACAGACAGACAGACACGGTTCCTCCATCAACTTTCCAATGTCGAAAAATGGTCAACTCCGATTGGCCAATGCAGGTAATTTCATTTTACAGACATCCTTCTCTTTCGCAAACTTGGAAGCAGCTCATTCCATCATTGACGCATCTGAAGTTTCATATCAATCAGTTCAGTGATGCTGGAGAACAAGACCTTTGAATAAATTGATCGATCCAAGATGGCTGCAAAGCCTTTTGAGCAATCAACTTCATCGAATAATGAGCACCATCTCATGACCATACAACAAACAAACCCTGCGACGTTTTAGGTTATCGGTGTATCGGTCTCAGAGAAAAATGCACCACAAAACATGGCAGAATACGTATACTAATAATAACAACAGCGAGAAACACTTTACAATGCACGTCCCCTACCGATCCTAATCCCTGTTCGAGAGATAAAAATTTGTTTGCGTTTAACGCACGC